>NW_028118419.1:0-27500 GCF_965113295.1 Leuciscus leuciscus
GGATAGACCACCCCTATATAAAATAACCCTAGATACAACAGCAATTTATAAAATAGACCCCTGTTAAAAAAAAACAAATCTAAAAAATAAAGTGCAGTACCGTGTCTACACACCTGGTGGCGCTAGAGGCGCACCAAACCACCACCAGTCGACTAGCCATACATCAATTACTATATAAACCAAGTTTCGTACAGATAAAACACACCGTTGCAGATATATGGACAGTTAAGATTCGGCCAATCAGATGCCCTTTATGCAAATGAGGGTGGTTACTAATGAGGGTGAAAGTCGTTTTTACCTCCCTACCTATATGCCATTTTAACCCTAACCTAACCTAACCATAGCCCCAAACTAACCCTAAACCCAAACTAACCATTAGTCCAAAGACTACTTTCAATATTTAACACAAAACAATAAAAAAATATGAACAAACAGTCGATCAAACTCATCTATCCATCTATCCATCTATCCATCTATCCATCTATCTATCCATCCATCCATCCATCACTCCATCACTCCATCACTCCATCCATCCATGTATAACACAGGCCTAAAAACATTCACTTTTTCAAACAAAAACTTTTTTTTTTTTAACAAAAAGTTGTTTAAACTCATGTATCTATATATTCATCTATTCATCTATCTATCTATTTATCTATCTATCCATCCATCCATCCATCCATCCATCACTCCATCCATCCATGTATAACACAGGCCTAAAAACATTCACTTTTTCAAACAAAAACATATTTTTTTTAACAAAAAGTGGTTTAAACTCATGTATCTATATATTCATCTATTCATCTATCTATCCATCCATCCATCCATCCATCCATCACTCCATCACTCCATCCATCAATGTAACACAGGCCTAAAAAACATTCACTTTTTCAAACAAAAACATTTTTTTTAACAAAAACATTTTTTTTAACAAAAAGTTGTTTCAACTCATGTACCTATCTATCCATCCATCCATCCATCCATCCATCCATCCATCCATCCATCCATCCATCCATCACTCCATCCATCAATCTATCTATAGAAATAGACACTTACCTGTCAGCATTGGTGCTGTTTCAGCACTCGTGCTGATATGCACGGCAAATGCAACCATTTTGCATTGACAGGTGAACAGCTGGGGGAAAACTCAAGTTCAGTTTGCGTCAGGGCGTCTGCATGGATGCAGGGTCAAAGGCCAAAGGCCTGGCACGCTACCTCACCTAACCAGCTAAACCTACCCACCACCTGCACAAAAAAACAGAAAACAAAACCAAAAAACACTGACCACTGGCGGGACCTACACAGACCCTACCCAAAATATACCAGGATAGACCACCCCTATATAAAATAACCCTAGATACAACAGCAATTTATAAAATAGACCCCTGTTAAAAAAAAACAAATCTAAAAAATAAAGTGCAGTACCGTGTCTACACACCTGGTGGCGCTAGAGGCGCACCAAACCACCACCAGTCGACTAGCCATACATCAATTACTATATAAACCAAGTTTCGTACAGATAAAACACACCGTTGCAGATATATGGACAGTTAAGATTCGGCCAATCAGATGCCCTTTATGCAAATGAGGGTGGTTACTAATGAGGGTGAAAGTCGTTTTTACCTCCCTACCTATATGCCATTTTAACCCTAACCTAACCATAGCCTCAAACTAACCCTAAACCCAAACTAACCATTAGTCCAAAGACTACTTTCAATATTTAACACAAAACAATAAAAAAATATGAACAAACAGTCGATCAAACTCATCTATCCATCTATCCATCTATCCATCTATCCATCTATCTATCCATCCATCCATCCATCACTCCATCACTCCATCACTCCATCCATCCATGTATAACACAGGCCTAAAAACATTCACTTTTTCAAACAAAAACTTTTTTTTTTTTAACAAAAAGTTGTTTAAACTCATGTATCTATATATTCATCTATTCATCTATCTATCTATTTATCTATCTATCCATCCATCCATCCATCCATCCATCACTCCATCCATCCATGTATAACACAGGCCTAAAAACATTCACTTTTTCAAACAAAAACATATTTTTTTTAACAAAAAGTGGTTTAAACTCATGTATCTATATATTCATCTATTCATCTATCTATCCATCCATCCATCCATCCATCCATCACTCCATCACTCCATCCATCAATGTAACACAGGCCTAAAAAACATTCACTTTTTCAAACAAAAACATTTTTTTTAACAAAAACATTTTTTTTAACAAAAAGTTGTTTCAACTCATGTACCTATCTATCCATCCATCCATCCATCCATCCATCCATCCATCCATCCATCCATCCATCCATCCATCCATCCATCCATCCATCCATCACTCCATCCATCAATCTATCTATAGAAATAGACACTTACCTGTCAGCATTGGTGCTGTTTCAGCACTCGTGCTGATATGCACGGCAAATGCAACCATTTTGCATTGACAGGTGAACAGCTGGGGGAAAACTCAAGTTCAGTTTGCGTCAGGGCGTCTGCATGGATGCAGGGTCAAAGGCCAAAGGCCTGGCACGCTACCTCACCTAACCAGCTAAACCTACCCACCACCTGCACAAAAAAACAGAAAACAAAACCAAAAAACACTGACCACTGGCGGGACCTACACAGACCCTACCCAAAATATACCAGGATAGACCACCCCTATATAAAATAACCCTAGATACAACAGCAATTTATAAAATAGACCCCTGTTAAAAAAAAACAAATCTAAAAAATAAAGTGCAGTACCGTGTCTACACACCTGGTGGCGCTAGAGGCGCACCAAACCACCACCAGTCGACTAGCCATACATCAATTACTATATAAACCAAGTTTGTACAGATAAAACACACCGTTGCAGATATATGGACAGTTAAGATTCGGCCAATCAGATGCCCTTTATGCAAATGAGGGTGGTTACTAATGAGGGTGAAAGTCGTTTTTACCTCCCTACCTATATGCCATTTTAACCCTAACCTAACCTAACCATAGCCCCAAACTAACCCTAAACCCAAACTAACCATTAGTCCAAAGACTACTTTCAATATTTAACACAAAACAATAAAAAAATATGAACAAACAGTCGATCAAACTCATCTATCCATCTATCCATCTATCCATCTATCCATCTATCTATCCATCCATCCATCCATCACTCCATCACTCCATCACTCCATCCATCCATGTATAACACAGGCCTAAAAACATTCACTTTTTCAAACAAAAACTTTTTTTTTTTAACAAAAAGTTGTTTAAACTCATGTATCTATATATTCATCTATTCATCTATCTATCTATTTATCTATCTATCCATCCATCCATCCATCCATCCATCCATCACTCCATCACTCCATCCATCCATGTATAACACAGGCCTAAAAACATTCACTTTTTCAAACAAAAACATATTTTTTTTAACAAAAAGTGGTTTAAACTCATGTATCTATATATTCATCTATTCATCTATCTATCCATCCATCCATCCATCCATCCATCACTCCATCACTCCATCCATCAATGTAACACAGGCCTAAAAAACATTCACTTTTTCAAACAAAAACATTTTTTTTAACAAAAACATTTTTTTTAACAAAAAGTTGTTTCAACTCATGTACCTATCTATCCATCCATCCATCCATCCATCCATCCATCCATCCATCCATCCATCCATCCATCCATCCATCCATCACTCCATCCATCAATCTATCTATAGAAATAGACACTTACCTGTCAGCATTGGTGCTGTTTCAGCACTCGTGCTGATATGCACGGCAAATGCAACCATTTTGCATTGACAGGTGAACAGCTGGGGGAAAACTCAAGTTCAGTTTGCGTCAGGGCGTCTGCATGGATGCAGGGTCAAAGGCCAAAGGCCTGGCACGCTACCTCACCTAACCAGCTAAACCTACCCACCACCTGCACAAAAAAACAGAAAACAAAACCAAAAAACACTGACCACTGGCGGGACCTACACAGACCCTACCCAAAATATACCAGGATAGACCACCCCTATATAAAATAACCCTAGATACAACAGCAATTTATAAAATAGACCCCTGTTAAAAAAAAACAAATCTAAAAAATAAAGTGCAGTACCGTGTCTACACACCTGGTGGCGCTAGAGGCGCACCAAACCACCACCAGTCGACTAGCCATACATCAATTACTATATAAACCAAGTTTCGTACAGATAAAACACACCGTTGCAGATATATGGACAGTTAAGATTCGGCCAATCAGATGCCCTTTATGCAAATGAGGGTGGTTACTAATGAGGGTGAAAGTCGTTTTTACCTCCCTACCTATATGCCATTTTAACCCTAACCTAACCATAGCCTCAAACTAACCCTAAACCCAAACTAACCATTAGTCCAAAGACTACTTTCAATATTTAACACAAAACAATAAAAAAATATGAACAAACAGTCGATCAAACTCATCTATCCATCTATCCATCTATCCATCTATCCATCTATCTATCCATCCATCCATCCATCCATCCATCACTCCATCACTCCATCACTCCATCCATCCATGTATAACACAGGCCTAAAAACATTCACTTTTTCAAACAAAAACTTTTTTTTTTTTAACAAAAAGTTGTTTAAACTCATGTATCTATATATTCATCTATTCATCTATCTATCTATTTATCTATCTATCCATCCATCCATCCATCCATCCATCACTCCATCCATCCATGTATAACACAGGCCTAAAAACATTCACTTTTTCAAACAAAAACATATTTTTTTTAACAAAAAGTGGTTTAAACTCATGTATCTATATATTCATCTATTCATCTATCTATCCATCCATCCATCCATCCATCCATCACTCCATCACTCCATCCATCAATGTAACACAGGCCTAAAAAACATTCACTTTTTCAAACAAAAACATTTTTTTTAACAAAAACATTTTTTTTAACAAAAAGTTGTTTCAACTCATGTACCTATCTATCCATCCATCCATCCATCCATCCATCCATCCATCCATCCATCCATCCATCCATCCATCCATCCATCCATCACTCCATCCATCAATCTATCTATAGAAATAGACACTTACCTGTCAGCATTGGTGCTGTTTCAGCACTCGTGCTGATATGCACGGCAAATGCAACCATTTTGCATTGACAGGTGAACAGCTGGGGGAAAACTCAAGTTCAGTTTGCGTCAGGGCGTCTGCATGGATGCAGGGTCAAAGGCCAAAGGCCTGGCACGCTACCTCACCTAACCAGCTAAACCTACCCACCACCTGCACAAAAAAACAGAAAACAAAACCAAAAAACACTGACCACTGGCGGGACCTACACAGACCCTACCCAAAATATACCAGGATAGACCACCCCTATATAAAATAACCCTAGATACAACAGCAATTTATAAAATAGACCCCTGTTAAAAAAAAACAAATCTAAAAAATAAAGTGCAGTACCGTGTCTACACACCTGGTGGCGCTAGAGGCGCACCAAACCACCACCAGTCGACTAGCCATACATCAATTACTATATAAACCAAGTTTCGTACAGATAAAACACACCGTTGCAGATATATGGACAGTTAAGATTCGGCCAATCAGATGCCCTTTATGCAAATGAGGGTGGTTACTAATGAGGGTGAAAGTCGTTTTTACCTCCCTACCTATATGCCATTTTAACCCTAACCTAACCATAGCCTCAAACTAACCCTAAACCCAAACTAACCATTAGTCCAAAGACTACTTTCAATATTTAACACAAAACAATAAAAAAATATGAACAAACAGTCGATCAAACTCATCTATCCATCTATCCATCTATCCATCTATCCATCTATCTATCCATCCATCCATCCATCACTCCATCACTCCATCACTCCATCCATCCATGTATAACACAGGCCTAAAAACATTCACTTTTTCAAACAAAAACTTTTTTTTTTTTAACAAAAAGTTGTTTAAACTCATGTATCTATATATTCATCTATTCATCTATCTATCTATTTATCTATCTATCCATCCATCCATCCATCCATCCATCACTCCATCCATCCATGTATAACACAGGCCTAAAAACATTCACTTTTTCAAACAAAAACATATTTTTTTTAACAAAAAGTGGTTTAAACTCATGTATCTATATATTCATCTATTCATCTATCTATCCATCCATCCATCCATCCATCCATCACTCCATCACTCCATCCATCAATGTAACACAGGCCTAAAAAACATTCACTTTTTCAAACAAAAACATTTTTTTTAACAAAAACATTTTTTTTAACAAAAAGTTGTTTCAACTCATGTACCTATCTATCCATCCATCCATCCATCCATCCATCCATCCATCCATCCATCCATCCATCCATCCATCCATCCATCACTCCATCCATCAATCTATCTATAGAAATAGACACTTACCTGTCAGCATTGGTGCTGTTTCAGCACTCGTGCTGATATGCACGGCAAATGCAACCATTTTGCATTGACAGGTGAACAGCTGGGGGAAAACTCAAGTTCAGTTTGCGTCAGGGCGTCTGCATGGATGCAGGGTCAAAGGCCAAAGGCCTGGCACGCTACCTCACCTAACCAGCTAAACCTACCCACCACCTGCACAAAAAAACAGAAAACAAAACCAAAAAACACTGACCACTGGCGGGACCTACACAGACCCTACCCAAAATATACCAGGATAGACCACCCCTATATAAAATAACCCTAGATACAACAGCAATTTATAAAATAGACCCCTGTTAAAAAAAAACAAATCTAAAAAATAAAGTGCAGTACCGTGTCTACACACCTGGTGGCGCTAGAGGCGCACCAAACCACCACCAGTCGACTAGCCATACATCAATTACTATATAAACCAAGTTTCGTACAGATAAAACACACCGTTGCAGATATATGGACAGTTAAGATTCGGCCAATCAGATGCCCTTTATGCAAATGAGGGTGGTTACTAATGAGGGTGAAAGTCGTTTTTACCTCCCTACCTATATGCCATTTTAACCCTAACCTAACCATAGCCTCAAACTAACCCTAAACCCAAACTAACCATTAGTCCAAAGACTACTTTCAATATTTAACACAAAACAATAAAAAAATATGAACAAACAGTCGATCAAACTCATCTATCCATCTATCCATCTATCCATCTATCCATCTATCTATCCATCCATCCATCCATCCATCCATCACTCCATCACTCCATCACTCCATCCATCCATGTATAACACAGGCCTAAAAACATTCACTTTTTCAAACAAAAACTTTTTTTTTTTTAACAAAAAGTTGTTTAAACTCATGTATCTATATATTCATCTATTCATCTATCTATCTATTTATCTATCTATCCATCCATCCATCCATCCATCCATCACTCCATCCATCCATGTATAACACAGGCCTAAAAACATTCACTTTTTCAAACAAAAACATATTTTTTTTAACAAAAAGTGGTTTAAACTCATGTATCTATATATTCATCTATTCATCTATCTATCCATCCATCCATCCATCCATCCATCACTCCATCACTCCATCCATCAATGTAACACAGGCCTAAAAAACATTCACTTTTTCAAACAAAAACATTTTTTTTAACAAAAACATTTTTTTTAACAAAAAGTTGTTTCAACTCATGTACCTATCTATCCATCCATCCATCCATCCATCCATCCATCCATCCATCCATCCATCCATCCATCCATCCATCCATCACTCCATCCATCAATCTATCTATAGAAATAGACACTTACCTGTCAGCATTGGTGCTGTTTCAGCACTCGTGCTGATATGCACGGCAAATGCAACCATTTTGCATTGACAGGTGAACAGCTGGGGGAAAACTCAAGTTCAGTTTGCGTCAGGGCGTCTGCATGGATGCAGGGTCAAAGGCCAAAGGCCTGGCACGCTACCTCACCTAACCAGCTAAACCTACCCACCACCTGCACAAAAAAACAGAAAACAAAACCAAAAAACACTGACCACTGGCGGGACCTACACAGACCCTACCCAAAATATACCAGGATAGACCACCCCTATATAAAATAACCCTAGATACAACAGCAATTTATAAAATAGACCCCTGTTAAAAAAAAACAAATCTAAAAAATAAAGTGCAGTACCGTGTCTACACACCTGGTGGCGCTAGAGGCGCACCAAACCACCACCAGTCGACTAGCCATACATCAATTACTATATAAACCAAGTTTCGTACAGATAAAACACACCGTTGCAGATATATGGACAGTTAAGATTCGGCCAATCAGATGCCCTTTATGCAAATGAGGGTGGTTACTAATGAGGGTGAAAGTCGTTTTTACCTCCCTACCTATATGCCATTTTAACCCTAACCTAACCATAGCCTCAAACTAACCCTAAACCCAAACTAACCATTAGTCCAAAGACTACTTTCAATATTTAACACAAAACAATAAAAAAATATGAACAAACAGTCGATCAAACTCATCTATCCATCTATCCATCTATCCATCTATCCATCTATCTATCCATCCATCCATCCATCACTCCATCACTCCATCACTCCATCCATCCATGTATAACACAGGCCTAAAAACATTCACTTTTTCAAACAAAAACTTTTTTTTTTTTAACAAAAAGTTGTTTAAACTCATGTATCTATATATTCATCTATTCATCTATCTATCTATTTATCTATCTATCCATCCATCCATCCATCCATCCATCACTCCATCCATCCATGTATAACACAGGCCTAAAAACATTCACTTTTTCAAACAAAAACATATTTTTTTTAACAAAAAGTGGTTTAAACTCATGTATCTATATATTCATCTATTCATCTATCTATCCATCCATCCATCCATCCATCCATCACTCCATCACTCCATCCATCAATGTAACACAGGCCTAAAAAACATTCACTTTTTCAAACAAAAACATTTTTTTTAACAAAAACATTTTTTTTAACAAAAAGTTGTTTCAACTCATGTACCTATCTATCCATCCATCCATCCATCCATCCATCCATCCATCCATCCATCCATCCATCCATCCATCCATCCATCCATCACTCCATCCATCAATCTATCTATAGAAATAGACACTTACCTGTCAGCATTGGTGCTGTTTCAGCACTCGTGCTGATATGCACGGCAAATGCAACCATTTTGCATTGACAGGTGAACAGCTGGGGGAAAACTCAAGTTCAGTTTGCGTCAGGGCGTCTGCATGGATGCAGGGTCAAAGGCCAAAGGCCTGGCACGCTACCTCACCTAACCAGCTAAACCTACCCACCACCTGCACAAAAAAACAGAAAACAAAACCAAAAAACACTGACCACTGGCGGGACCTACACAGACCCTACCCAAAATATACCAGGATAGACCACCCCTATATAAAATAACCCTAGATACAACAGCAATTTATAAAATAGACCCCTGTTAAAAAAAAACAAATCTAAAAAATAAAGTGCAGTACCGTGTCTACACACCTGGTGGCGCTAGAGGCGCACCAAACCACCACCAGTCGACTAGCCATACATCAATTAATATATAAACCAAGTTTCGTACAGATAAAACACACCGTTGCAGATATATGGACAGTTAAGATTCGGCCAATCAGATGCCCTTTATGCAAATGAGGGTGGTTACTAATGAGGGTGAAAGTCGTTTTTACCTCCCTACCTATATGCCATTTTAACCCTAACCTAACCATAGCCCCAAACTAACCCTAAACCCAAACTAACCATTAGTCCAAAGACTACTTTCAATATTTAACACAAAACAATAAAAAAATATGAACAAACAGTCGATCAAACTCATCTATCCATCTATCCATCTATCCATCTATCTATCCATCCATCCATCCATCACTCCATCACTCCATCCATCCATGTATAACACAGGCCTAAAAACATTCACTTTTTCAAACAAAAACATATTTTTTTTAACAAAAAGTGGTTTAAACTCATGTATCTATATATTCATCTATTCATCTATCTATCCATCCATCCATCCATCCATCCATCACTCCATCACTCCATCCATCAATGTAACACAGGCCTAAAAAACATTCACTTTTTCAAACAAAAACATTTTTTTTAACAAAAACATTTTTTTTAACAAAAAGTTGTTTAAACTCATGTACCTATCTATCCATCCATCCATCCATCCATCCATCCATCCATCCATCACTCCATCCATCAATCTATCTATAGAAATAGACACTTACCTGTCAGCATTGGTGCTGTTTCAGCACTCGTGCTGATATGCACGGCAAATGCAACCATTTTGCATTGACAGGTGAACAGCTGGGGGAAAACTCAAGTTCAGTTTGCGTCAGGGCGTCTGCATGGATGCAGGGTCAAAGGCCAAAGGCCTGGCACGCTACCTCACCTAACCAGCTAAACCTACCCACCACCTGCACAAAAAAACAGAAAACAAAACCAAAAAACACTGACCACTGGCGGGACCTACACAGACCCTACCCAAAATATACCAGGATAGACCACCCCTATATAAAATAACCCTAGATACAACAGCAATTTATAAAATAGACCCCTGTTAAAAAAAAACAAATCTAAAAAATAAAGTGCAGTACCGTGTCTACACACCTGGTGGCGCTAGAGGCGCACCAAACCACCACCAGTCGACTAGCCATACATCAATTACTATATAAACCAAGTTTCGTACAGATAAAACACACCGTTGCAGATATATGGACAGTTAAGATTCGGCCAATCAGATGCCCTTTATGCAAATGAGGGTGGTTACTAATGAGGGTGAAAGTCGTTTTTACCTCCCTACCTATATGCCATTTTAACCCTAACCTAACCATAGCCTCAAACTAACCCTAAACCCAAACTAACCATTAGTCCAAAGACTACTTTCAATATTTAACACAAAACAATAAAAAAATATGAACAAACAGTCGATCAAACTCATCTATCCATCTATCCATCTATCCATCTATCCATCTATCTATCCATCCATCCATCCATCCATCCATCACTCCATCACTCCATCACTCCATCCATCCATGTATAACACAGGCCTAAAAACATTCACTTTTTCAAACAAAAACTTTTTTTTTTTTAACAAAAAGTTGTTTAAACTCATGTATCTATATATTCATCTATTCATCTATCTATCTATTTATCTATCTATCCATCCATCCATCCATCCATCCATCACTCCATCCATCCATGTATAACACAGGCCTAAAAACATTCACTTTTTCAAACAAAAACATATTTTTTTTAACAAAAAGTGGTTTAAACTCATGTATCTATATATTCATCTATTCATCTATCTATCCATCCATCCATCCATCCATCCATCACTCCATCACTCCATCCATCAATGTAACACAGGCCTAAAAAACATTCACTTTTTCAAACAAAAACATTTTTTTTAACAAAAACATTTTTTTTAACAAAAAGTTGTTTCAACTCATGTACCTATCTATCCATCCATCCATCCATCCATCCATCCATCCATCCATCCATCCATCCATCCATCCATCCATCCATCACTCCATCCATCAATCTATCTATAGAAATAGACACTTACCTGTCAGCATTGGTGCTGTTTCAGCACTCGTGCTGATATGCACGGCAAATGCAACCATTTTGCATTGACAGGTGAACAGCTGGGGGAAAACTCAAGTTCAGTTTGCGTCAGGGCGTCTGCATGGATGCAGGGTCAAAGGCCAAAGGCCTGGCACGCTACCTCACCTAACCAGCTAAACCTACCCACCACCTGCACAAAAAAACAGAAAACAAAACCAAAAAACACTGACCACTGGCGGGACCTACACAGACCCTACCCAAAATATACCAGGATAGACCACCCCTATATAAAATAACCCTAGATACAACAGCAATTTATAAAATAGACCCCTGTTAAAAAAAAACAAATCTAAAAAATAAAGTGCAGTACCGTGTCTACACACCTGGTGGCGCTAGAGGCGCACCAAACCACCACCAGTCGACTAGCCATACATCAATTACTATATAAACCAAGTTTCGTACAGATAAAACACACCGTTGCAGATATATGGACAGTTAAGATTCGGCCAATCAGATGCCCTTTATGCAAATGAGGGTGGTTACTAATGAGGGTGAAAGTCGTTTTTACCTCCCTACCTATATGCCATTTTAACCCTAACCTAACCATAGCCTCAAACTAACCCTAAACCCAAACTAACCATTAGTCCAAAGACTACTTTCAATATTTAACACAAAACAATAAAAAAATATGAACAAACAGTCGATCAAACTCATCTATCCATCTATCCATCTATCCATCTATCCATCTATCTATCCATCCATCCATCCATCACTCCATCACTCCATCACTCCATCCATCCATGTATAACACAGGCCTAAAAACATTCACTTTTTCAAACAAAAACTTTTTTTTTTTTAACAAAAAGTTGTTTAAACTCATGTATCTATATATTCATCTATTCATCTATCTATCTATTTATCTATCTATCCATCCATCCATCCATCCATCCATCACTCCATCCATCCATGTATAACACAGGCCTAAAAACATTCACTTTTTCAAACAAAAACATATTTTTTTTAACAAAAAGTGGTTTAAACTCATGTATCTATATATTCATCTATTCATCTATCTATCCATCCATCCATCCATCCATCCATCACTCCATCACTCCATCCATCAATGTAACACAGGCCTAAAAAACATTCACTTTTTCAAACAAAAACATTTTTTTTAACAAAAACATTTTTTTTAACAAAAAGTTGTTTCAACTCATGTACCTATCTATCCATCCATCCATCCATCCATCCATCCATCCATCCATCCATCCATCCATCCATCCATCCATCCATCCATCACTCCATCCATCAATCTATCTATAGAAATAGACACTTACCTGTCAGCATTGGTGCTGTTTCAGCACTCGTGCTGATATGCACGGCAAATGCAACCATTTTGCATTGACAGGTGAACAGCTGGGGGAAAACTCAAGTTCAGTTTGCGTCAGGGCGTCTGCATGGATGCAGGGTCAAAGGCCAAAGGCCTGGCACGCTACCTCACCTAACCAGCTAAACCTACCCACCACCTGCACAAAAAAACAGAAAACAAAACCAAAAAACACTGACCACTGGCGGGACCTACACAGACCCTACCCAAAATATACCAGGATAGACCACCCCTATATAAAATAACCCTAGATACAACAGCAATTTATAAAATAGACCCCTGTTAAAAAAAAACAAATCTAAAAAATAAAGTGCAGTACCGTGTCTACACACCTGGTGGCGCTAGAGGCGCACCAAACCACCACCAGTCGACTAGCCATACATCAATTAATATATAAACCAAGTTTCGTACAGATAAAACACACCGTTGCAGATATATGGACAGTTAAGATTCGGCCAATCAGATGCCCTTTATGCAAATGAGGGTGGTTACTAATGAGGGTGAAAGTCGTTTTTACCTCCCTACCTATATGCCATTTTAACCCTAACCTAACCATAGCCCCAAACTAACCCTAAACCCAAACTAACCATTAGTCCAAAGACTACTTTCAATATTTAACACAAAACAATAAAAAAATATGAACAAACAGTCGATCAAACTCATCTATCCATCTATCCATCTATCCATCTATCTATCCATCCATCCATCCATCACTCCATCACTCCATCCATCCATGTATAACACAGGCCTAAAAACATTCACTTTTTCAAACAAAAACATATTTTTTTTAACAAAAAGTGGTTTAAACTCATGTATCTATATATTCATCTATTCATCTATCTATCCATCCATCCATCCATCCATCCATCACTCCATCACTCCATCCATCAATGTAACACAGGCCTAAAAAACATTCACTTTTTCAAACAAAAACATTTTTTTTAACAAAAACATTTTTTTTAACAAAAAGTTGTTTAAACTCATGTACATATCTATCCATCCATCCATCCATCCATCCATCCATCCATCCATCACTCCATCCATCAATCTATCTATAGAAATAGACACTTACCTGTCAGCATTGGTGCTGTTTCAGCACTCGTGCTGATATGCACGGCAAATGCAACCATTTTGCATTGACAGGTGAACAGCTGGGGGAAAACTCAAGTTCAGTTTGCGTCAGGGCGTCTGCATGGATGCAGGGTCAAAGGCCAAAGGCCTGGCACGCTACCTCACCTAACCAGCTAAACCTACCCACCACCTGCACAAAAAAACAGAAAACAAAACCAAAAAACACTGACCACTGGCGGGACCTACACAGACCCTACCCAAAATATACCAGGATAGACCACCCCTATATAAAATAACCCTAGATACAACAGCAATTTATAAAATAGACCCCTGTTAAAAAAAAACAAATCTAAAAAATAAAGTGCAGTACCGTGTCTACACACCTGGTGGCGCTAGAGGCGCACCAAACCACCACCAGTCGACTAGCCATACATCAATTACTATATAAACCAAGTTTCGTACAGATAAAACACACCGTTGCAGATATATGGACAGTTAAGATTCGGCCAATCAGATGCCCTTTATGCAAATGAGGGTGGTTACTAATGAGGGTGAAAGTCGTTTTTACCTCCCTACCTATATGCCATTTTAACCCTAACCTAACCTAACCATAGCCCCAAACTAACCCTAAACCCAAACTAACCATTAGTCCAAAGACTACTTTCAATATTTAACACAAAACAATAAAAAAATATGAACAAACAGTCGATCAAACTCATCTATCCATCTATCCATCTATCCATCTATCCATCTATCTATCCATCCATCCATCCATCACTCCATCACTCCATCACTCCATCCATCCATGTATAACACAGGCCTAAAAACATTCACTTTTTCAAACAAAAACTTTTTTTTTTTTAACAAAAAGTTGTTTAAACTCATGTATCTATATATTCATCTATTCATCTATCTATCTATTTATCTATCTATCCATCCATCCATCCATCCATCCATCACTCCATCCATCCATGTATAACACAGGCCTAAAAACATTCACTTTTTCAAACAAAAACATATTTTTTTTAACAAAAAGTGGTTTAAACTCATGTATCTATATATTCATCTATTCATCTATCTATCCATCCATCCATCCATCCATCCATCACTCCATCACTCCATCCATCAATGTAACACAGGCCTAAAAAACATTCACTTTTTCAAACAAAAACATTTTTTTTAACAAAAACATTTTTTTTAACAAAAAGTTGTTTCAACTCATGTACCTATCTATCCATCCATCCATCCATCCATCCATCCATCCATCCATCCATCCATCCATCCATCACTCCATCCATCAATCTATCTATAGAAATAGACACTTACCTGTCAGCATTGGTGCTGTTTCAGCACTCGTGCTGATATGCACGGCAAATGCAACCATTTTGCATTGACAGGTGAACAGCTGGGGGAAAACTCAAGTTCAGTTTGCGTCAGGGCGTCTGCATGGATGCAGGGTCAAAGGCCAAAGGCCTGGCACGCTACCTCACCTAACCAGCTAAACCTACCCACCACCTGCACAAAAAAACAGAAAACAAAACCAAAAAACACTGACCACTGGCGGGACCTACACAGACCCTACCCAAAATATACCAGGATAGACCACCCCTATATAAAATAACCCTAGATACAACAGCAATTTATAAAATAGACCCCTGTTAAAAAAAAACAAATCTAAAAAATAAAGTGCAGTACCGTGTCTACACACCTGGTGGCGCTAGAGGCGCACCAAACCACCACCAGTCGACTAGCCATACATCAATTACTATATAAACCAAGTTTCGTACAGATAAAACACACCGTTGCAGATATATGGACAGTTAAGATTCGGCCAATCAGATGCCCTTTATGCAAATGAGGGTGGTTACTAATGAGGGTGAAAGTCGTTTTTACCTCCCTACCTATATGCCATTTTAACCCTAACCTAACCATAGCCTCAAACTAACCCTAAACCCAAACTAACCATTAGTCCAAAGACTACTTTCAATATTTAACACAAAACAATAAAAAAATATGAACAAACAGTCGATCAAACTCATCTATCCATCTATCCATCTATCCATCTATCCATCTATCTATCCATCCATCCATCCATCACTCCATCACTCCATCACTCCATCCATCCATGTATAACACAGGCCTAAAAACATTCACTTTTTCAAACAAAAACTTTTTTTTTTTTAACAAAAAGTTGTTTAAACTCATGTATCTATATATTCATCTATTCATCTATCTATCTATTTATCTATCTATCCATCCATCCATCCATCCATCCATCACTCCATCCATCCATGTATAACACAGGCCTAAAAACATTCACTTTTTCAAACAAAAACATATTTTTTTTAACAAAAAGTGGTTTAAACTCATGTATCTATATATTCATCTATTCATCTATCTATCCATCCATCCATCCATCCATCCATCACTCCATCACTCCATCCATCAATGTAACACAGGCCTAAAAAACATTCACTTTTTCAAACAAAAACATTTTTTTTAACAAAAACATTTTTTTTAACAAAAAGTTGTTTCAACTCATGTACCTATCTATCCATCCATCCATCCATCCATCCATCCATCCATCCATCCATCCATCCATCCATCCATCCATCCATCCATCCATCCATCCATCACTCCATCCATCAATCTATCTATAGAAATAGACACTTACCTGTCAGCATTGGTGCTGTTTCAGCACTCGTGCTGATATGCACGGCAAATGCAACCATTTTGCATTGACAGGTGAACAGCTGGGGGAAAACTCAAGTTCAGTTTGCGTCAGGGCGTCTGCATGGATGCAGGGTCAAAGGCCAAAGGCCTGGCACGCTACCTCACCTAACCAGCTAAACCTACCCACCACCTGCACAAAAAAACAGAAAACAAAACCAAAAAACACTGACCACTGGCGGGACCTACACAGACCCTACCCAAAATATACCAGGATAGACCACCCCTATATAAAATAACCCTAGATACAACAGCAATTTATAAAATAGACCCCTGTTAAAAAAAAACAAATCTAAAAAATAAAGTGCAGTACCGTGTCTACACACCTGGTGGCGCTAGAGGCGCACCAAACCACCACCAGTCGACTAGCCATACATCAATTACTATATAAACCAAGTTTGTACAGATAAAACACACCGTTGCAGATATATGGACAGTTAAGATTCGGCCAATCAGATGCCCTTTATGCAAATGAGGGTGGTTACTAATGAGGGTGAAAGTCGTTTTTACCTCCCTACCTATATGCCATTTTAACCCTAACCTAACCTAACCATAGCCCCAAACT
Source organism: Leuciscus leuciscus (assembly GCF_965113295.1). Classification (NCBI taxonomy): domain Eukaryota; kingdom Metazoa; phylum Chordata; class Actinopteri; order Cypriniformes; family Leuciscidae; genus Leuciscus; species Leuciscus leuciscus. The sequence goes on from NW_028118419.1 coordinate 17,314, forward strand.
AACCCTAAACCCAAACTAACCATTAGTCCAAAGACTACTTTCAATATTTAACACAAAACAATAAAAAAATATGAACAAACAGTCGATCAAACTCATCTATCCATCTATCCATCTATCCATCTATCCATCTATCTATCCATCCATCCATCCATCACTCCATCACTCCATCACTCCATCCATCCATGTATAACACAGGCCTAAAAACATTCACTTTTTCAAACAAAAACTTTTTTTTTTTAACAAAAAGTTGTTTAAACTCATGTATCTATATATTCATCTATTCATCTATCTATCTATTTATCTATCTATCCATCCATCCATCCATCCATCCATCCATCACTCCATCACTCCATCCATCCATGTATAACACAGGCCTAAAAACATTCACTTTTTCAAACAAAAACATATTTTTTTTAACAAAAAGTGGTTTAAACTCATGTATCTATATATTCATCTATTCATCTATCTATCCATCCATCCATCCATCCATCCATCACTCCATCACTCCATCCATCAATGTAACACAGGCCTAAAAAACATTCACTTTTTCAAACAAAAACATTTTTTTTAACAAAAACATTTTTTTTAACAAAAAGTTGTTTCAACTCATGTACCTATCTATCCATCCATCCATCCATCCATCCATCCATCCATCCATCCATCCATCCATCCATCCATCCATCCATCACTCCATCCATCAATCTATCTATAGAAATAGACACTTACCTGTCAGCATTGGTGCTGTTTCAGCACTCGTGCTGATATGCACGGCAAATGCAACCATTTTGCATTGACAGGTGAACAGCTGGGGGAAAACTCAAGTTCAGTTTGCGTCAGGGCGTCTGCATGGATGCAGGGTCAAAGGCCAAAGGCCTGGCACGCTACCTCACCTAACCAGCTAAACCTACCCACCACCTGCACAAAAAAACAGAAAACAAAACCAAAAAACACTGACCACTGGCGGGACCTACACAGACCCTACCCAAAATATACCAGGATAGACCACCCCTATATAAAATAACCCTAGATACAACAGCAATTTATAAAATAGACCCCTGTTAAAAAAAAACAAATCTAAAAAATAAAGTGCAGTACCGTGTCTACACACCTGGTGGCGCTAGAGGCGCACCAAACCACCACCAGTCGACTAGCCATACATCAATTACTATATAAACCAAGTTTCGTACAGATAAAACACACCGTTGCAGATATATGGACAGTTAAGATTCGGCCAATCAGATGCCCTTTATGCAAATGAGGGTGGTTACTAATGAGGGTGAAAGTCGTTTTTACCTCCCTACCTATATGCCATTTTAACCCTAACCTAACCATAGCCTCAAACTAACCCTAAACCCAAACTAACCATTAGTCCAAAGACTACTTTCAATATTTAACACAAAACAATAAAAAAATATGAACAAACAGTCGATCAAACTCATCTATCCATCTATCCATCTATCCATCTATCCATCTATCTATCCATCCATCCATCCATCCATCCATCACTCCATCACTCCATCACTCCATCCATCCATGTATAACACAGGCCTAAAAACATTCACTTTTTCAAACAAAAACTTTTTTTTTTTTAACAAAAAGTTGTTTAAACTCATGTATCTATATATTCATCTATTCATCTATCTATCTATTTATCTATCTATCCATCCATCCATCCATCCATCCATCACTCCATCCATCCATGTATAACACAGGCCTAAAAACATTCACTTTTTCAAACAAAAACATATTTTTTTTAACAAAAAGTGGTTTAAACTCATGTATCTATATATTCATCTATTCATCTATCTATCCATCCATCCATCCATCCATCCATCACTCCATCACTCCATCCATCAATGTAACACAGGCCTAAAAAACATTCACTTTTTCAAACAAAAACATTTTTTTTAACAAAAACATTTTTTTTAACAAAAAGTTGTTTCAACTCATGTACCTATCTATCCATCCATCCATCCATCCATCCATCCATCCATCCATCCATCCATCCATCCATCCATCCATCCATCCATCACTCCATCCATCAATCTATCTATAGAAATAGACACTTACCTGTCAGCATTGGTGCTGTTTCAGCACTCGTGCTGATATGCACGGCAAATGCAACCATTTTGCATTGACAGGTGAACAGCTGGGGGAAAACTCAAGTTCAGTTTGCGTCAGGGCGTCTGCATGGATGCAGGGTCAAAGGCCAAAGGCCTGGCACGCTACCTCACCTAACCAGCTAAACCTACCCACCACCTGCACAAAAAAACAGAAAACAAAACCAAAAAACACTGACCACTGGCGGGACCTACACAGACCCTACCCAAAATATACCAGGATAGACCACCCCTATATAAAATAACCCTAGATACAACAGCAATTTATAAAATAGACCCCTGTTAAAAAAAAACAAATCTAAAAAATAAAGTGCAGTACCGTGTCTACACACCTGGTGGCGCTAGAGGCGCACCAAACCACCACCAGTCGACTAGCCATACATCAATTACTATATAAACCAAGTTTCGTACAGATAAAACACACCGTTGCAGATATATGGACAGTTAAGATTCGGCCAATCAGATGCCCTTTATGCAAATGAGGGTGGTTACTAATGAGGGTGAAAGTCGTTTTTACCTCCCTACCTATATGCCATTTTAACCCTAACCTAACCATAGCCTCAAACTAACCCTAAACCCAAACTAACCATTAGTCCAAAGACTACTTTCAATATTTAACACAAAACAATAAAAAAATATGAACAAACAGTCGATCAAACTCATCTATCCATCTATCCATCTATCCATCTATCCATCTATCTATCCATCCATCCATCCATCACTCCATCACTCCATCACTCCATCCATCCATGTATAACACAGGCCTAAAAACATTCACTTTTTCAAACAAAAACTTTTTTTTTTTTAACAAAAAGTTGTTTAAACTCATGTATCTATATATTCATCTATTCATCTATCTATCTATTTATCTATCTATCCATCCATCCATCCATCCATCCATCACTCCATCCATCCATGTATAACACAGGCCTAAAAACATTCACTTTTTCAAACAAAAACATATTTTTTTTAACAAAAAGTGGTTTAAACTCATGTATCTATATATTCATCTATTCATCTATCTATCCATCCATCCATCCATCCATCCATCACTCCATCACTCCATCCATCAATGTAACACAGGCCTAAAAAACATTCACTTTTTCAAACAAAAACATTTTTTTTAACAAAAACATTTTTTTTAACAAAAAGTTGTTTCAACTCATGTACCTATCTATCCATCCATCCATCCATCCATCCATCCATCCATCCATCCATCCATCCATCCATCCATCCATCCATCACTCCATCCATCAATCTATCTATAGAAATAGACACTTACCTGTCAGCATTGGTGCTGTTTCAGCACTCGTGCTGATATGCACGGCAAATGCAACCATTTTGCATTGACAGGTGAACAGCTGGGGGAAAACTCAAGTTCAGTTTGCGTCAGGGCGTCTGCATGGATGCAGGGTCAAAGGCCAAAGGCCTGGCACGCTACCTCACCTAACCAGCTAAACCTACCCACCACCTGCACAAAAAAACAGAAAACAAAACCAAAAAACACTGACCACTGGCGGGACCTACACAGACCCTACCCAAAATATACCAGGATAGACCACCCCTATATAAAATAACCCTAGATACAACAGCAATTTATAAAATAGACCCCTGTTAAAAAAAAACAAATCTAAAAAATAAAGTGCAGTACCGTGTCTACACACCTGGTGGCGCTAGAGGCGCACCAAACCACCACCAGTCGACTAGCCATACATCAATTACTATATAAACCAAGTTTCGTACAGATAAAACACACCGTTGCAGATATATGGACAGTTAAGATTCGGCCAATCAGATGCCCTTTATGCAAATGAGGGTGGTTACTAATGAGGGTGAAAGTCGTTTTTACCTCCCTACCTATATGCCATTTTAACCCTAACCTAACCATAGCCTCAAACTAACCCTAAACCCAAACTAACCATTAGTCCAAAGACTACTTTCAATATTTAACACAAAACAATAAAAAAATATGAACAAACAGTCGATCAAACTCATCTATCCATCTATCCATCTATCCATCTATCCATCTATCTATCCATCCATCCATCCATCCATCCATCACTCCATCACTCCATCACTCCATCCATCCATGTATAACACAGGCCTAAAAACATTCACTTTTTCAAACAAAAACTTTTTTTTTTTTAACAAAAAGTTGTTTAAACTCATGTATCTATATATTCATCTATTCATCTATCTATCTATTTATCTATCTATCCATCCATCCATCCATCCATCCATCACTCCATCCATCCATGTATAACACAGGCCTAAAAACATTCACTTTTTCAAACAAAAACATATTTTTTTTAACAAAAAGTGGTTTAAACTCATGTATCTATATATTCATCTATTCATCTATCTATCCATCCATCCATCCATCCATCCATCACTCCATCACTCCATCCATCAATGTAACACAGGCCTAAAAAACATTCACTTTTTCAAACAAAAACATTTTTTTTAACAAAAACATTTTTTTTAACAAAAAGTTGTTTCAACTCATGTACCTATCTATCCATCCATCCATCCATCCATCCATCCATCCATCCATCCATCCATCCATCCATCCATCCATCCATCACTCCATCCATCAATCTATCTATAGAAATAGACACTTACCTGTCAGCATTGGTGCTGTTTCAGCACTCGTGCTGATATGCACGGCAAATGCAACCATTTTGCATTGACAGGTGAACAGCTGGGGGAAAACTCAAGTTCAGTTTGCGTCAGGGCGTCTGCATGGATGCAGGGTCAAAGGCCAAAGGCCTGGCACGCTACCTCACCTAACCAGCTAAACCTACCCACCACCTGCACAAAAAAACAGAAAACAAAACCAAAAAACACTGACCACTGGCGGGACCTACACAGACCCTACCCAAAATATACCAGGATAGACCACCCCTATATAAAATAACCCTAGATACAACAGCAATTTATAAAATAGACCCCTGTTAAAAAAAAACAAATCTAAAAAATAAAGTGCAGTACCGTGTCTACACACCTGGTGGCGCTAGAGGCGCACCAAACCACCACCAGTCGACTAGCCATACATCAATTACTATATAAACCAAGTTTCGTACAGATAAAACACACCGTTGCAGATATATGGACAGTTAAGATTCGGCCAATCAGATGCCCTTTATGCAAATGAGGGTGGTTACTAATGAGGGTGAAAGTCGTTTTTACCTCCCTACCTATATGCCATTTTAACCCTAACCTAACCATAGCCTCAAACTAACCCTAAACCCAAACTAACCATTAGTCCAAAGACTACTTTCAATATTTAACACAAAACAATAAAAAAATATGAACAAACAGTCGATCAAACTCATCTATCCATCTATCCATCTATCCATCTATCCATCTATCTATCCATCCATCCATCCATCACTCCATCACTCCATCACTCCATCCATCCATGTATAACACAGGCCTAAAAACATTCACTTTTTCAAACAAAAACTTTTTTTTTTTTAACAAAAAGTTGTTTAAACTCATGTATCTATATATTCATCTATTCATCTATCTATCTATTTATCTATCTATCCATCCATCCATCCATCCATCCATCACTCCATCCATCCATGTATAACACAGGCCTAAAAACATTCACTTTTTCAAACAAAAACATATTTTTTTTAACAAAAAGTGGTTTAAACTCATGTATCTATATATTCATCTATTCATCTATCTATCCATCCATCCATCCATCCATCCATCACTCCATCACTCCATCCATCAATGTAACACAGGCCTAAAAAACATTCACTTTTTCAAACAAAAACATTTTTTTTAACAAAAACATTTTTTTTAACAAAAAGTTGTTTCAACTCATGTACCTATCTATCCATCCATCCATCCATCCATCCATCCATCCATCCATCCATCCATCCATCCATCCATCCATCCATCCATCACTCCATCCATCAATCTATCTATAGAAATAGACACTTACCTGTCAGCATTGGTGCTGTTTCAGCACTCGTGCTGATATGCACGGCAAATGCAACCATTTTGCATTGACAGGTGAACAGCTGGGGGAAAACTCAAGTTCAGTTTGCGTCAGGGCGTCTGCATGGATGCAGGGTCAAAGGCCAAAGGCCTGGCACGCTACCTCACCTAACCAGCTAAACCTACCCACCACCTGCACAAAAAAACAGAAAACAAAACCAAAAAACACTGACCACTGGCGGGACCTACACAGACCCTACCCAAAATATACCAGGATAGACCACCCCTATATAAAATAACCCTAGATACAACAGCAATTTATAAAATAGACCCCTGTTAAAAAAAAACAAATCTAAAAAATAAAGTGCAGTACCGTGTCTACACACCTGGTGGCGCTAGAGGCGCACCAAACCACCACCAGTCGACTAGCCATACATCAATTAATATATAAACCAAGTTTCGTACAGATAAAACACACCGTTGCAGATATATGGACAGTTAAGATTCGGCCAATCAGATGCCCTTTATGCAAATGAGGGTGGTTACTAATGAGGGTGAAAGTCGTTTTTACCTCCCTACCTATATGCCATTTTAACCCTAACCTAACCATAGCCCCAAACTAACCCTAAACCCAAACTAACCATTAGTCCAAAGACTACTTTCAATATTTAACACAAAACAATAAAAAAATATGAACAAACAGTCGATCAAACTCATCTATCCATCTATCCATCTATCCATCTATCTATCCATCCATCCATCCATCACTCCATCACTCCATCCATCCATGTATAACACAGGCCTAAAAACATTCACTTTTTCAAACAAAAACATATTTTTTTTAACAAAAAGTGGTTTAAACTCATGTATCTATATATTCATCTATTCATCTATCTATCCATCCATCCATCCATCCATCCATCACTCCATCACTCCATCCATCAATGTAACACAGGCCTAAAAAACATTCACTTTTTCAAACAAAAACATTTTTTTTAACAAAAACATTTTTTTTAACAAAAAGTTGTTTAAACTCATGTACCTATCTATCCATCCATCCATCCATCCATCCATCCATCCATCCATCACTCCATCCATCAATCTATCTATAGAAATAGACACTTACCTGTCAGCATTGGTGCTGTTTCAGCACTCGTGCTGATATGCACGGCAAATGCAACCATTTTGCATTGACAGGTGAACAGCTGGGGGAAAACTCAAGTTCAGTTTGCGTCAGGGCGTCTGCATGGATGCAGGGTCAAAGGCCAAAGGCCTGGCACGCTACCTCACCTAACCAGCTAAACCTACCCACCACCTGCACAAAAAAACAGAAAACAAAACCAAAAAACACTGACCACTGGCGGGACCTACACAGACCCTACCCAAAATATACCAGGATAGACCACCCCTATATAAAATAACCCTAGATACAACAGCAATTTATAAAATAGACCCCTGTTAAAAAAAAACAAATCTAAAAAATAAAGTGCAGTACCGTGTCTACACACCTGGTGGCGCTAGAGGCGCACCAAACCACCACCAGTCGACTAGCCATACATCAATTACTATATAAACCAAGTTTCGTACAGATAAAACACACCGTTGCAGATATATGGACAGTTAAGATTCGGCCAATCAGATGCCCTTTATGCAAATGAGGGTGGTTACTAATGAGGGTGAAAGTCGTTTTTACCTCCCTACCTATATGCCATTTTAACCCTAACCTAACCATAGCCTCAAACTAACCCTAAACCCAAACTAACCATTAGTCCAAAGACTACTTTCAATATTTAACACAAAACAATAAAAAAATATGAACAAACAGTCGATCAAACTCATCTATCCATCTATCCATCTATCCATCTATCCATCTATCTATCCATCCATCCATCCATCCATCCATCACTCCATCACTCCATCACTCCATCCATCCATGTATAACACAGGCCTAAAAACATTCACTTTTTCAAACAAAAACTTTTTTTTTTTTAACAAAAAGTTGTTTAAACTCATGTATCTATATATTCATCTATTCATCTATCTATCTATTTATCTATCTATCCATCCATCCATCCATCCATCCATCACTCCATCCATCCATGTATAACACAGGCCTAAAAACATTCACTTTTTCAAACAAAAACATATTTTTTTTAACAAAAAGTGGTTTAAACTCATGTATCTATATATTCATCTATTCATCTATCTATCCATCCATCCATCCATCCATCCATCACTCCATCACTCCATCCATCAATGTAACACAGGCCTAAAAAACATTCACTTTTTCAAACAAAAACATTTTTTTTAACAAAAACATTTTTTTTAACAAAAAGTTGTTTCAACTCATGTACCTATCTATCCATCCATCCATCCATCCATCCATCCATCCATCCATCCATCCATCCATCCATCCATCCATCCATCACTCCATCCATCAATCTATCTATAGAAATAGACACTTACCTGTCAGCATTGGTGCTGTTTCAGCACTCGTGCTGATATGCACGGCAAATGCAACCATTTTGCATTGACAGGTGAACAGCTGGGGGAAAACTCAAGTTCAGTTTGCGTCAGGGCGTCTGCATGGATGCAGGGTCAAAGGCCAAAGGCCTGGCACGCTACCTCACCTAACCAGCTAAACCTACCCACCACCTGCACAAAAAAACAGAAAACAAAACCAAAAAACACTGACCACTGGCGGGACCTACACAGACCCTACCCAAAATATACCAGGATAGACCACCCCTATATAAAATAACCCTAGATACAACAGCAATTTATAAAATAGACCCCTGTTAAAAAAAAACAAATCTAAAAAATAAAGTGCAGTACCGTGTCTACACACCTGGTGGCGCTAGAGGCGCACCAAACCACCACCAGTCGACTAGCCATACATCAATTACTATATAAACCAAGTTTCGTACAGATAAAACACACCGTTGCAGATATATGGACAGTTAAGATTCGGCCAATCAGATGCCCTTTATGCAAATGAGGGTGGTTACTAATGAGGGTGAAAGTCGTTTTTACCTCCCTACCTATATGCCATTTTAACCCTAACCTAACCATAGCCTCAAACTAACCCTAAACCCAAACTAACCATTAGTCCAAAGACTACTTTCAATATTTAACACAAAACAATAAAAAAATATGAACAAACAGTCGATCAAACTCATCTATCCATCTATCCATCTATCCATCTATCCATCTATCTATCCATCCATCCATCCATCACTCCATCACTCCATCACTCCATCCATCCATGTATAACACAGGCCTAAAAACATTCACTTTTTCAAACAAAAACTTTTTTTTTTTTAACAAAAAGTTGTTTAAACTCATGTATCTATATATTCATCTATTCATCTATCTATCTATTTATCTATCTATCCATCCATCCATCCATCCATCCATCACTCCATCCATCCATGTATAACACAGGCCTAAAAACATTCACTTTTTCAAACAAAAACATATTTTTTTTAACAAAAAGTGGTTTAAACTCATGTATCTATATATTCATCTATTCATCTATCTATCCATCCATCCATCCATCCATCCATCACTCCATCACTCCATCCATCAATGTAACACAGGCCTAAAAAACATTCACTTTTTCAAACAAAAACATTTTTTTTAACAAAAACATTTTTTTTAACAAAAAGTTGTTTCAACTCATGTACCTATCTATCCATCCATCCATCCATCCATCCATCCATCCATCCATCCATCCATCCATCCATCCATCCATCCATCCATCACTCCATCCATCAATCTATCTATAGAAATAGACACTTACCTGTCAGCATTGGTGCTGTTTCAGCACTCGTGCTGATATGCACGGCAAATGCAACCATTTTGCATTGACAGGTGAACAGCTGGGGGAAAACTCAAGTTCAGTTTGCGTCAGGGCGTCTGCATGGATGCAGGGTCAAAGGCCAAAGGCCTGGCACGCTACCTCACCTAACCAGCTAAACCTACCCACCACCTGCACAAAAAAACAGAAAACAAAACCAAAAAACACTGACCACTGGCGGGACCTACACAGACCCTACCCAAAATATACCAGGATAGACCACCCCTATATAAAATAACCCTAGATACAACAGC
>NW_028118419.1:32500-42500 GCF_965113295.1 Leuciscus leuciscus
GGACAGTTAAGATTCGGCCAATCAGATGCCCTTTATGCAAATGAGGGTGGTTACTAATGAGGGTGAAAGTCGTTTTTACCTCCCTACCTATATGCCATTTTAACCCTAACCTAACCATAGCCTCAAACTAACCCTAAACCCAAACTAACCATTAGTCCAAAGACTACTTTCAATATTTAACACAAAACAATAAAAAAATATGAACAAACAGTCGATCAAACTCATCTATCCATCTATCCATCTATCCATCTATCCATCTATCTATCCATCCATCCATCCATCACTCCATCACTCCATCACTCCATCCATCCATGTATAACACAGGCCTAAAAACATTCACTTTTTCAAACAAAAACTTTTTTTTTTTTAACAAAAAGTTGTTTAAACTCATGTATCTATATATTCATCTATTCATCTATCTATCTATTTATCTATCTATCCATCCATCCATCCATCCATCCATCACTCCATCCATCCATGTATAACACAGGCCTAAAAACATTCACTTTTTCAAACAAAAACATATTTTTTTTAACAAAAAGTGGTTTAAACTCATGTATCTATATATTCATCTATTCATCTATCTATCCATCCATCCATCCATCCATCCATCACTCCATCACTCCATCCATCAATGTAACACAGGCCTAAAAAACATTCACTTTTTCAAACAAAAACATTTTTTTTAACAAAAACATTTTTTTTAACAAAAAGTTGTTTCAACTCATGTACCTATCTATCCATCCATCCATCCATCCATCCATCCATCCATCCATCCATCCATCCATCCATCCATCCATCCATCCATCACTCCATCCATCAATCTATCTATAGAAATAGACACTTACCTGTCAGCATTGGTGCTGTTTCAGCACTCGTGCTGATATGCACGGCAAATGCAACCATTTTGCATTGACAGGTGAACAGCTGGGGGAAAACTCAAGTTCAGTTTGCGTCAGGGCGTCTGCATGGATGCAGGGTCAAAGGCCAAAGGCCTGGCACGCTACCTCACCTAACCAGCTAAACCTACCCACCACCTGCACAAAAAAACAGAAAACAAAACCAAAAAACACTGACCACTGGCGGGACCTACACAGACCCTACCCAAAATATACCAGGATAGACCACCCCTATATAAAATAACCCTAGATACAACAGCAATTTATAAAATAGACCCCTGTTAAAAAAAAACAAATCTAAAAAATAAAGTGCAGTACCGTGTCTACACACCTGGTGGCGCTAGAGGCGCACCAAACCACCACCAGTCGACTAGCCATACATCAATTACTATATAAACCAAGTTTCGTACAGATAAAACACACCGTTGCAGATATATGGACAGTTAAGATTCGGCCAATCAGATGCCCTTTATGCAAATGAGGGTGGTTACTAATGAGGGTGAAAGTCGTTTTTACCTCCCTACCTATATGCCATTTTAACCCTAACCTAACCATAGCCCCAAACTAACCCTAAACCCAAACTAACCATTAGTCCAAAGACTACTTTCAATATTTAACACAAAACAATAAAAAAATATGAACAAACAGTCGATCAAACTCATCTATCCATCTATCCATCTATCCATCTATCCATCTATCTATCCATCCATCCATCCATCCATCCATCACTCCATCACTCCATCACTCCATCCATCCATGTATAACACAGGCCTAAAAACATTCACTTTTTCAAACAAAAACTTTTTTTTTTTTAACAAAAAGTTGTTTAAACTCATGTATCTATATATTCATCTATTCATCTATCTATCTATTTATCTATCTATCCATCCATCCATCCATCCATCCATCACTCCATCCATCCATGTATAACACAGGCCTAAAAACATTCACTTTTTCAAACAAAAACATATTTTTTTTAACAAAAAGTGGTTTAAACTCATGTATCTATATATTCATCTATTCATCTATCTATCCATCCATCCATCCATCCATCCATCACTCCATCACTCCATCCATCAATGTAACACAGGCCTAAAAAACATTCACTTTTTCAAACAAAAACATTTTTTTTAACAAAAACATTTTTTTTAACAAAAAGTTGTTTCAACTCATGTACCTATCTATCCATCCATCCATCCATCCATCCATCCATCCATCCATCCATCCATCCATCCATCCATAACTCCATCCATCAATCTATCTATAGAAATAGACACTTACCTGTCAGCATTGGTGCTGTTTCAGCACTCGTGCTGATATGCACGGCAAATGCAACCATTTTGCATTGACAGGTGAACAGCTGGGGGAAAACTCAAGTTCAGTTTGCGTCAGGGCGTCTGCATGGATGCAGGGTCAAAGGCCAAAGGCCTGGCACGCTACCTCACCTAACCAGCTAAACCTACCCACCACCTGCACAAAAAAACAGAAAACAAAACCAAAAAACACTGACCACTGGCGGGACCTACACAGACCCTACCCAAAATATACCAGGATAGACCACCCCTATATAAAATAACCCTAGATACAACAGCAATTTATAAAATAGACCCCTGTTAAAAAAAAACAAATCTAAAAAATAAAGTGCAGTACCGTGTCTACACACCTGGTGGCGCTAGAGGCGCACCAAACCACCACCAGTCGACTAGCCATACATCAATTACTATATAAACCAAGTTTCGTACAGATAAAACACACCGTTGCAGATATATGGACAGTTAAGATTCGGCCAATCAGATGCCCTTTATGCAAATAAGGGTGGTTACTAATGAGGGTGAAAGTCGTTTTTACCTCCCTACCTATATGCCATTTTAACCCTAACCTAACCATAGCCCCAAACTAACCCTAAACCCAAACTAACCATTAGTCCAAAGACTACTTTCAATATTTAACACAAAACAATAAAAAAATATGAACAAACAGTCGATCAAACTCATCTATCCATCTATCCATCTATCCATCTATCCATCTATCTATCCATCCATCCATCCATCACTCCATCACTCCATCACTCCATCCATCCATGTATAACACAGGCCTAAAAACATTCACTTTTTCAAACAAAAACTTTTTTTTTTTTAACAAAAAGTTGTTTAAACTCATGTATCTATATATTCATCTATTCATCTATCTATCTATTTATCTATCTATCCATCCATCCATCCATCCATCCATCACTCCATCCATCCATGTATAACACAGGCCTAAAAACATTCACTTTTTCAAACAAAAACATATTTTTTTTAACAAAAAGTGGTTTAAACTCATGTATCTATATATTCATCTATTCATCTATCTATCCATCCATCCATCCATCCATCCATCACTCCATCACTCCATCCATCAATGTAACACAGGCCTAAAAAACATTCACTTTTTCAAACAAAAACATTTTTTTTAACAAAAACATTTTTTTTAACAAAAAGTTGTTTCAACTCATGTACCTATCCATCCATCCATCCATCCATCCATCCATCCATCCATCCATCCATCCATCCATCCATCCATCCATCCATCACTCCATCCATCAATCTATCTATAGAAATAGACACTTACCTGTCAGCATTGGTGCTGTTTCAGCACTCGTGCTGATATGCACGGCAAATGCAACCATTTTGCATTGACAGGTGAACAGCTGGGGGAAAACTCAAGTTCAGTTTGCGTCAGGGCGTCTGCATGGATGCAGGGTCAAAGGCCAAAGGCCTGGCACGCTACCTCACCTAACCAGCTAAACCTACCCACCACCTGCACAAAAAAACAGAAAACAAAACCAAAAAACACTGACCACTGGCGGGACCTACACAGACCCTACCCAAAATATACCAGGATAGACCACCCCTATATAAAATAACCCTAGATACAACAGCAATTTATAAAATAGACCCCTGTTAAAAAAAAACAAATCTAAAAAATAAAGTGCAGTACCGTGTCTACACACCTGGTGGCGCTAGAGGCGCACCAAACCACCACCAGTCGACTAGCCATACATCAATTACTATATAAACCAAGTTTCGTACAGATAAAACACACCGTTGCAGATATATGGACAGTTAAGATTCGGCCAATCAGATGCCCTTTATGCAAATAAGGGTGGTTACTAATGAGGGTGAAAGTCGTTTTTACCTCCCTACCTATATGCCATTTTAACCCTAACCTAACCATAGCCCCAAACTAACCCTAAACCCAAACTAACCATTAGTCCAAAGACTACTTTCAATATTTAACACAAAACAATAAAAAAATATGAACAAACAGTCGATCAAACTCATCTATCCATCTATCCATCTATCCATCTATCCATCTATCTATCCATCCATCCATCCATCACTCCATCACTCCATCACTCCATCCATCCATGTATAACACAGGCCTAAAAACATTCACTTTTTCAAACAAAAACTTTTTTTTTTTAACAAAAAGTTGTTTAAACTCATGTATCTATATATTCATCTATTCATCTATCTATCTATTTATCTATCTATCCATCCATCCATCCATCCATCCATCACTCCATCCATCCATGTATAACACAGGCCTAAAAACATTCACTTTTTCAAACAAAAACATATTTTTTTTAACAAAAAGTGGTTTAAACTCATGTATCTATATATTCATCTATTCATCTATCTATCCATCCATCCATCCATCCATCCATCACTCCATCACTCCATCCATCAATGTAACACAGGCCTAAAAAACATTCACTTTTTCAAACAAAAACATTTTTTTTAACAAAAACATTTTTTTTAACAAAAAGTTGTTTCAACTCATGTACCTATCCATCCATCCATCCATCCATCCATCCATCCATCCATCCATCCATCACTCCATCCATCAATCTATCTATAGAAATAGACACTTACCTGTCAGCATTGGTGCTGTTTCAGCACTCGTGCTGATATGCACGGCAAATGCAACCATTTTGCATTGACAGGTGAACAGCTGGGGGAAAACTCAAGTTCAGTTTGCGTCAGGGCGTCTGCATGGATGCAGGGTCAAAGGCCAAAGGCCTGGCACGCTACCTCACCTAACCAGCTAAACCTACCCACCACCTGCACAAAAAAACAGAAAACAAAACCAAAAAACACTGACCACTGGCGGGACCTACACAGACCCTACCCAAAATATACCAGGATAGACCACCCCTATATAAAATAACCCTAGATACAACAGCAATTTATAAAATAGACCCCTGTTAAAAAAAAACAAATCTAAAAAATAAAGTGCAGTACCGTGTCTACACACCTGGTGGCGCTAGAGGCGCACCAAACCACCACCAGTCGACTAGCCATACATCAATTACTATATAAACCAAGTTTCGTACAGATAAAACACACCGTTGCAGATATATGGACAGTTAAGATTCGGCCAATCAGATGCCCTTTATGCAAATGAGGGTGGTTACTAATGAGGGTGAAAGTCGTTTTTACCTCCCTACCCTATATGCCATTTTAACCCTAACCTAACCATAGCCCCAAACTAACCCTAAACCCAAACTAACCATTAGTCCAAAGACTACTTTCAATATTTAACACAAAACAATAAAAAAATATGAACAAACAGTCGATCAAACTCATCTATCCATCTATCCATCTATCCATCTATCCATCTATCTATCCATCCATCCATCCATCACTCCATCACTCCATCACTCCATCCATCCATGTATAACACAGGCCTAAAAACATTCACTTTTTCAAACAAAAACTTTTTTTTTTTTAACAAAAAGTTGTTTAAACTCATGTATCTATATATTCATCTATTCATCTATCTATCTATTTATCTATCTATCCATCCATCCATCCATCCATCCATCACTCCATCCATCCATGTATAACACAGGCCTAAAAACATTCACTTTTTCAAACAAAAACATATTTTTTTTAACAAAAAGTGGTTTAAACTCATGTATCTATATATTCATCTATTCATCTATCTATCCATCCATCCATCCATCCATCCATCACTCCATCACTCCATCCATCAATGTAACACAGGCCTAAAAAACATTCACTTTTTCAAACAAAAACATTTTTTTTAACAAAAACATTTTTTTTAACAAAAAGTTGTTTCAACTCATGTACCTATCTATCCATCCATCCATCCATCCATCCATCCATCCATCCATCCATCCATCCATCCATCCATCCATCCATCCATCCATCACTCCATCCATCAATCTATCTATAGAAATAGACACTTACCTGTCAGCATTGGTGCTGTTTCAGCACTCGTGCTGATATGCACGGCAAATGCAACCATTTTGCATTGACAGGTGAACAGCTGGGGGAAAACTCAAGTTCAGTTTGCGTCAGGGCGTCTGCATGGATGCAGGGTCAAAGGCCAAAGGCCTGGCACGCTACCTCACCTAACCAGCTAAACCTACCCACCACCTGCACAAAAAAACAGAAAACAAAACCAAAAAACACTGACCACTGGCGGGACCTACACAGACCCTACCCAAAATATACCAGGATAGACCACCCCTATATAAAATAACCCTAGATACAACAGCAATTTATAAAATAGACCCCTGTTAAAAAAAAACAAATCTAAAAAATAAAGTGCAGTACCGTGTCTACACACCTGGTGGCGCTAGAGGCGCACCAAACCACCACCAGTCGACTAGCCATACATCAATTACTATATAAACCAAGTTTCGTACAGATAAAACACACCTTTGCAGATATATGGACAGTTAAGATTCGGCCAATCAGATGCCCTTTATGCAAATGAGGGTGGTTACTAATGAGGGTGAAAGTCGTTTTTACCTCCCTACCTATATGCCATTTTAACCCTAACCTAACCATAGCCCCAAACTAACCCTAAACCCAAACTAACCATTAGTCCAAAGACTACTTTCAATATTTAACACAAAACAATAAAAAAATATGAACAAACAGTCGATCAAACTCATCTATCCATCTATCCATCTATCCATCTATCCATCTATCTATCCATCCATCCATCCATCACTCCATCACTCCATCACTCCATCCATCCATGTATAACACAGGCCTAAAAACATTCACTTTTTCAAACAAAAACTTTTTTTTTTTTAACAAAAAGTTGTTTAAACTCATGTATCTATATATTCATCTATTCATCTATCTATCTATTTATCTATCTATCCATCCATCCATCCATCCATCCATCACTCCATCCATCCATGTATAACACAGGCCTAAAAACATTCACTTTTTCAAACAAAAACATATTTTTTTTAACAAAAAGTGGTTTAAACTCATGTATCTATATATTCATCTATTCATCTATCTATCCATCCATCCATCCATCCATCCATCACTCCATCACTCCATCCATCAATGTAACACAGGCCTAAAAAACATTCACTTTTTCAAACAAAAACATTTTTTTTAACAAAAACATTTTTTTTAACAAAAAGTTGTTTCAACTCATGTACCTATCTATCCATCCATCCATCCATCCATCCATCCATCCATCTATCTATCCATCCATCCATCCATCACTCCATCCATCAATCTATCTATAGAAATAGACACTTACCTGTCAGCATTGGTGCTGTTTCAGCACTCGTGCTGATATGCACGGCAAATGCAACCATTTTGCATTGACAGGTGAACAGCTGGGGGAAAACTCAAGTTCAGTTTGCGTCAGGGCGTCTGCATGGATGCAGGGTCAAAGGCCAAAGGCCTGGCACGCTACCTCACCTAACCAGCTAAACCTACCCACCACCTGCACAAAAAAACAGAAAACAAAACCAAAAAACACTGACCACTGGCGGGACCTACACAGACCCTACCCAAAATATACCAGGATAGACCACCCCTATATAAAATAACCCTAGATACAACAGCAATTTATAAAATAGACCCCTGTTAAAAAAAAACAAATCTAAAAAATAAAGTGCAGTACCGTGTCTACACACCTGGTGGCGCTAGAGGCGCACCAAACCACCACCAGTCGACTAGCCATACATCAATTACTATATAAACCAAGTTTCGTACAGATAAAACACACCGTTGCAGATATATGGACAGTTAAGATTCGGCCAATCAGATGCCCTTTATGCAAATAAGGGTGGTTACTAATGAGGGTGAAAGTCGTTTTTACCTCCCTACCTATATGCCATTTTAACCCTAACCTAACCATAGCCCCAAACTAACCCTAAACCCAAACTAACCATTAGTCCAAAGACTACTTTCAATATTTAACACAAAACAATAAAAAAATATGAACAAACAGTCGATCAAACTCATCTATCCATCTATCCATCTATCCATCTATCCATCTATCTATCCATCCATCCATCCATCACTCCATCACTCCATCACTCCATCCATCCATGTATAACACAGGCCTAAAAACATTCACTTTTTCAAACAAAAACTTTTTTTTTTTTAACAAAAAGTTGTTTAAACTCATGTATCTATATATTCATCTATTCATCTATCTATCTATTTATCTATCTATCCATCCATCCATCCATCCATCCATCACTCCATCCATCCATGTATAACACAGGCCTAAAAACATTCACTTTTTCAAACAAAAACATATTTTTTTTAACAAAAAGTGGTTTAAACTCATGTATCTATATATTCATCTATTCATCTATCTATCCATCCATCCATCCATCCATCCATCACTCCATCACTCCATCCATCAATGTAACACAGGCCTAAAAAACATTCACTTTTTCAAACAAAAACATTTTTTTTAACAAAAACATTTTTTTTAACAAAAAGTTGTTTCAACTCATGTACCTATCCATCCATCCATCCATCCATCCATCCATCCATCCATCCATCCATCACTCCATCCATCAATCTATCTATAGAAATAGACACTTACCTGTCAGCATTGGTGCTGTTTCAGCACTCGTGCTGATATGCACGGCAAATGCAACCATTTTGCATTGACAGGTGAACAGCTGGGGGAAAACTCAAGTTCAGTTTGCGTCAGGGCGTCTGCATGGATGCAGGGTCAAAGGCCAAAGGCCTGGCACGCTACCTCACCTAACCAGCTAAACCTACCCACCACCTGCACAAAAAAACAGAAAACAAAACCAAAAAACACTGACCACTGGCGGGACCTACACAGACCCTACCCAAAATATACCAGGATAGACCACCCCTATATAAAATAACCCTAGATACAACAGCAATTTATAAAATAGACCCCTGTTAAAAAAAAACAAATCTAAAAAATAAAGTGCAGTACCGTGTCTACACACCTGGTGGCGCTAGAGGCGCACCAAACCACCACCAGTCGACTAGCCATACATCAATTACTATATAAACCAAGTTTCGTACAGATAAAACACACCGTTGCAGATATATGGACAGTTAAGATTCGGCCAATCAGATGCCCTTTATGCAAATGAGGGTGGTTACTAATGAGGGTGAAAGTCGTTTTTACCTCCCTACCCTATATGCCATTTTAACCCTAACCTAACCATAGCCCCAAACTAACCCTAAACCCAAACTAACCATTAGTCCAAAGACTACTTTCAATATTTAACACAAAACAATAAAAAAATATGAACAAACAGTCGATCAAACTCATCTATCCATCTATCCATCTATCCATCTATCCATCTATCTATCCATCCATCCATCCATCACTCCATCACTCCATCACTCCATCCATCCATGTATAACACAGGCCTAAAAACATTCACTTTTTCAAACAAAAACTTTTTTTTTTTTAACAAAAAGTTGTTTAAACTCATGTATCTATATATTCATCTATTCATCTATCTATCTATTTATCTATCTATCCATCCATCCATCCATCCATCCATCACTCCATCCATCCATGTATAACACAGGCCTAAAAACATTCACTTTTTCAAACAAAAACATATTTTTTTTAACAAAAAGTGGTTTAAACTCATGTATCTATATATTCATCTATTCATCTATCTATCCATCCATCCATCCATCCATCCATCACTCCATCACTCCATCCATCAATGTAACACAGGCCTAAAAAACATTCACTTTTTCAAACAAAAACATTTTTTTTAACAAAAACATTTTTTTTAACAAAAAGTTGTT
>NW_028118419.1:47500-88934 GCF_965113295.1 Leuciscus leuciscus
CATTTTGCATTGACAGGTGAACAGCTGGGGGAAAACTCAAGTTCAGTTTGCGTCAGGGCGTCTGCATGGATGCAGGGTCAAAGGCCAAAGGCCTGGCACGCTACCTCACCTAACCAGCTAAACCTACCCACCACCTGCACAAAAAAACAGAAAACAAAACCAAAAAACACTGACCACTGGCGGGACCTACACAGACCCTACCCAAAATATACCAGGATAGACCACCCCTATATAAAATAACCCTAGATACAACAGCAATTTATAAAATAGACCCCTGTTAAAAAAAAACAAATCTAAAAAATAAAGTGCAGTACCGTGTCTACACACCTGGTGGCGCTAGAGGCGCACCAAACCACCACCAGTCGACTAGCCATACATCAATTACTATATAAACCAAGTTTCGTACAGATAAAACACACCGTTGCAGATATATGGACAGTTAAGATTCGGCCAATCAGATGCCCTTTATGCAAATGAGGGTGGTTACTAATGAGGGTGAAAGTCGTTTTTACCTCCCTACCTAACCCTAACCCTAACCCTAACCCTAACCCTTTTAACAAAAAGTTGTTTAAACTCATGTATCTATATATTCATCTATTCATCTATCTATCTATTTATCTATCTATCCATCCATCCATCCATCCATCCATCACTCCATCCATCCATGTATAACACAGGCCTAAAAACATTCACTTTTTCAAACAAAAACATATTTTTTTTAACAAAAAGTGGTTTAAACTCATGTATCTATATATTCATCTATTCATCTATCTATCCATCCATCCATCCATCCATCCATCACTCCATCACTCCATCCATCAATGTAACACAGGCCTAAAAAACATTCACTTTTTCAAACAAAAACATTTTTTTTAACAAAAACATTTTTTTTAACAAAAAGTTGTTTCAACTCATGTACCTATCTATCCATCCATCCATCCATCCATCCATCCATCCATCCATCCATCCATCCATCCATCCATCCATCCATCCATCACTCCATCCATCAATCTATCTATAGAAATAGACACTTACCTGTCAGCATTGGTGCTGTTTCAGCACTCGTGCTGATATGCACGGCAAATGCAACCATTTTGCATTGACAGGTGAACAGCTGGGGGAAAACTCAAGTTCAGTTTGCGTCAGGGCGTCTGCATGGATGCAGGGTCAAAGGCCAAAGGCCTGGCACGCTACCTCACCTAACCAGCTAAACCTACCCACCACCTGCACAAAAAAACAGAAAACAAAACCAAAAAACACTGACCACTGGCGGGACCTACACAGACCCTACCCAAAATATACCAGGATAGACCACCCCTATATAAAATAACCCTAGATACAACAGCAATTTATAAAATAGACCCCTGTTAAAAAAAAACAAATCTAAAAAATAAAGTGCAGTACCGTGTCTACACACCTGGTGGCGCTAGAGGCGCACCAAACCACCACCAGTCGACTAGCCATACATCAATTACTATATAAACCAAGTTTCGTACAGATAAAACACACCGTTGCAGATATATGGACAGTTAAGATTCGGCCAATCAGATGCCCTTTATGCAAATGAGGGTGGTTACTAATGAGGGTGAAAGTCGTTTTTACCTCCCTACCTATATGCCATTTTAACCCTAACCTAACCATAGCCTCAAACTAACCCTAAACCCAAACTAACCATTAGTCCAAAGACTACTTTCAATATTTAACACAAAACAATAAAAAAATATGAACAAACAGTCGATCAAACTCATCTATCCATCTATCCATCTATCCATCTATCCATCTATCTATCCATCCATCCATCCATCACTCCATCACTCCATCACTCCATCCATCCATGTATAACACAGGCCTAAAAACATTCACTTTTTCAAACAAAAACTTTTTTTTTTTTAACAAAAAGTTGTTTAAACTCATGTATCTATATATTCATCTATTCATCTATCTATCTATTTATCTATCTATCCATCCATCCATCCATCCATCCATCACTCCATCCATCCATGTATAACACAGGCCTAAAAACATTCACTTTTTCAAACAAAAACATATTTTTTTTAACAAAAAGTGGTTTAAACTCATGTATCTATATATTCATCTATTCATCTATCTATCCATCCATCCATCCATCCATCCATCACTCCATCACTCCATCCATCAATGTAACACAGGCCTAAAAAACATTCACTTTTTCAAACAAAAACATTTTTTTTAACAAAAACATTTTTTTTAACAAAAAGTTGTTTCAACTCATGTACCTATCTATCCATCCATCCATCCATCCATCCATCCATCCATCCATCCATCCATCCATCCATCCATCCATCCATCCATCCATCCATCACTCCATCCATCAATCTATCTATAGAAATAGACACTTACCTGTCAGCATTGGTGCTGTTTCAGCACTCGTGCTGATATGCACGGCAAATGCAACCATTTTGCATTGACAGGTGAACAGCTGGGGGAAAACTCAAGTTCAGTTTGCGTCAGGGCGTCTGCATGGATGCAGGGTCAAAGGCCAAAGGCCTGGCACGCTACCTCACCTAACCAGCTAAACCTACCCACCACCTGCACAAAAAAACAGAAAACAAAACCAAAAAACACTGACCACTGGCGGGACCTACACAGACCCTACCCAAAATATACCAGGATAGACCACCCCTATATAAAATAACCCTAGATACAACAGCAATTTATAAAATAGACCCCTGTTAAAAAAAAACAAATCTAAAAAATAAAGTGCAGTACCGTGTCTACACACCTGGTGGCGCTAGAGGCGCACCAAACCACCACCAGTCGACTAGCCATACATCAATTACTATATAAACCAAGTTTCGTACAGATAAAACACACCGTTGCAGATATATGGACAGTTAAGATTCGGCCAATCAGATGCCCTTTATGCAAATGAGGGTGGTTACTAATGAGGGTGAAAGTCGTTTTTACCTCCCTACCTATATGCCATTTTAACCCTAACCTAACCATAGCCCCAAACTAACCCTAAACCCAAACTAACCATTAGTCCAAAGACTACTTTCAATATTTAACACAAAACAATAAAAAAATATGAACAAACAGTCGATCAAACTCATCTATCCATCTATCCATCTATCCATCTATCCATCTATCTATCCATCCATCCATCCATCACTCCATCACTCCATCACTCCATCCATCCATGTATAACACAGGCCTAAAAACATTCACTTTTTCAAACAAAAACTTTTTTTTTTTTAACAAAAAGTTGTTTAAACTCATGTATCTATATATTCATCTATTCATCTATCTATCTATTTATCTATCTATCCATCCATCCATCCATCCATCCATCACTCCATCCATCCATGTATAACACAGGCCTAAAAACATTCACTTTTTCAAACAAAAACATATTTTTTTTAACAAAAAGTGGTTTAAACTCATGTATCTATATATTCATCTATTCATCTATCTATCCATCCATCCATCCATCCATCCATCACTCCATCACTCCATCCATCAATGTAACACAGGCCTAAAAAACATTCACTTTTTCAAACAAAAACATTTTTTTTAACAAAAACATTTTTTTTAACAAAAAGTTGTTTCAACTCATGTACCTATCTATCCATCCATCCATCCATCCATCCATCCATCCATCCATCCATCCATCCATCCATCCATCCATCCATCACTCCATCCATCAATCTATCTATAGAAATAGACACTTACCTGTCAGCATTGGTGCTGTTTCAGCACTCGTGCTGATATGCACGGCAAATGCAACCATTTTGCATTGACAGGTGAACAGCTGGGGGAAAACTCAAGTTCAGTTTGCGTCAGGGCGTCTGCATGGATGCAGGGTCAAAGGCCAAAGGCCTGGCACGCTACCTCACCTAACCAGCTAAACCTACCCACCACCTGCACAAAAAAACAGAAAACAAAACCAAAAAACACTGACCACTGGCGGGACCTACACAGACCCTACCCAAAATATACCAGGATAGACCACCCCTATATAAAATAACCCTAGATACAACAGCAATTTATAAAATAGACCCCTGTTAAAAAAAAACAAATCTAAAAAATAAAGTGCAGTACCGTGTCTACACACCTGGTGGCGCTAGAGGCGCACCAAACCACCACCAGTCGACTAGCCATACATCAATTACTATATAAACCAAGTTTCGTACAGATAAAACACACCGTTGCAGATATATGGACAGTTAAGATTCGGCCAATCAGATGCCCTTTATGCAAATGAGGGTGGTTACTAATGAGGGTGAAAGTCGTTTTTACCTCCCTACCTATATGCCATTTTAACCCTAACCTAACCATAGCCTCAAACTAACCCTAAACCCAAACTAACCATTAGTCCAAAGACTACTTTCAATATTTAACACAAAACAATAAAAAAATATGAACAAACAGTCGATCAAACTCATCTATCCATCTATCCATCTATCCATCTATCCATCTATCTATCCATCCATCCATCCATCACTCCATCACTCCATCACTCCATCCATCCATGTATAACACAGGCCTAAAAACATTCACTTTTTCAAACAAAAACTTTTTTTTTTTTAACAAAAAGTTGTTTAAACTCATGTATCTATATATTCATCTATTCATCTATCTATCTATTTATCTATCTATCCATCCATCCATCCATCCATCCATCACTCCATCCATCCATGTATAACACAGGCCTAAAAACATTCACTTTTTCAAACAAAAACATATTTTTTTTAACAAAAAGTGGTTTAAACTCATGTATCTATATATTCATCTATTCATCTATCTATCCATCCATCCATCCATCCATCCATCACTCCATC
Organism: Leuciscus leuciscus; assembly: GCF_965113295.1. Taxonomy (NCBI): domain Eukaryota; kingdom Metazoa; phylum Chordata; class Actinopteri; order Cypriniformes; family Leuciscidae; genus Leuciscus; species Leuciscus leuciscus. Next base: position 52,321 of record NW_028118419.1, read on the forward strand.
ACTCCATCCATCAATGTAACACAGGCCTAAAAAACATTCACTTTTTCAAACAAAAACATTTTTTTTAACAAAAACATTTTTTTTAACAAAAAGTTGTTTCAACTCATGTACCTATCTATCCATCCATCCATCCATCCATCCATCCATCCATCCATCCATCACTCCATCCATCAATCTATCTATAGAAATAGACACTTACCTGTCAGCATTGGTGCTGTTTCAGCACTCGTGCTGATATGCACGGCAAATGCAACCATTTTGCATTGACAGGTGAACAGCTGGGGGAAAACTCAAGTTCAGTTTGCGTCAGGGCGTCTGCATGGATGCAGGGTCAAAGGCCAAAGGCCTGGCACGCTACCTCACCTAACCAGCTAAACCTACCCACCACCTGCACAAAAAAACAGAAAACAAAACCAAAAAACACTGACCACTGGCGGGACCTACACAGACCCTACCCAAAATATACCAGGATAGACCACCCCTATATAAAATAACCCTAGATACAACAGCAATTTATAAAATAGACCCCTGTTAAAAAAAAACAAATCTAAAAAATAAAGTGCAGTACCGTGTCTACACACCTGGTGGCGCTAGAGGCGCACCAAACCACCACCAGTCGACTAGCCATACATCAATTACTATATAAACCAAGTTTCGTACAGATAAAACACACCGTTGCAGATATATGGACAGTTAAGATTCGGCCAATCAGATGCCCTTTATGCAAATGAGGGTGGTTACTAATGAGGGTGAAAGTCGTTTTTACCTCCCTACCTATATGCCATTTTAACCCTAACCTAACCATAGCCCCAAACTAACCCTAAACCCAAACTAACCATTAGTCCAAAGACTACTTTCAATATTTAACACAAAACAATAAAAAAATATGAACAAACAGTCGATCAAACTCATCTATCCATCTATCCATCTATCCATCTATCCATCTATCTATCCATCCATCCATCCATCACTCCATCACTCCATCACTCCATCCATCCATGTATAACACAGGCCTAAAAACATTCACTTTTTCAAACAAAAACTTTTTTTTTTTTAACAAAAAGTTGTTTAAACTCATGTATCTATATATTCATCTATTCATCTATCTATCTATTTATCTATCTATCCATCCATCCATCCATCCATCCATCCATCACTCCATCCATCCATGTATAACACAGGCCTAAAAACATTCACTTTTTCAAACAAAAACATATTTTTTTTAACAAAAAGTGGTTTAAACTCATGTATCTATATATTCATCTATTCATCTATCTATCCATCCATCCATCCATCCATCCATCACTCCATCACTCCATCCATCAATGTAACACAGGCCTAAAAAACATTCACTTTTTCAAACAAAAACATTTTTTTTAACAAAAACATTTTTTTTAACAAAAAGTTGTTTCAACTCATGTACCTATCTATCCATCCATCCATCCATCCATCCATCCATCCATCCATCCATCCATCCATCCATCACTCCATCCATCAATCTATCTATAGAAATAGACACTTACCTGTCAGCATTGGTGCTGTTTCAGCACTCGTGCTGATATGCACGGCAAATGCAACCATTTTGCATTGACAGGTGAACAGCTGGGGGAAAACTCAAGTTCAGTTTGCGTCAGGGCGTCTGCATGGATGCAGGGTCAAAGGCCAAAGGCCTGGCACGCTACCTCACCTAACCAGCTAAACCTACCCACCACCTGCACAAAAAAACAGAAAACAAAACCAAAAAACACTGACCACTGGCGGGACCTACACAGACCCTACCCAAAATATACCAGGATAGACCACCCCTATATAAAATAACCCTAGATACAACAGCAATTTATAAAATAGACCCCTGTTAAAAAAAAACAAATCTAAAAAATAAAGTGCAGTACCGTGTCTACACACCTGGTGGCGCTAGAGGCGCACCAAACCACCACCAGTCGACTAGCCATACATCAATTACTATATAAACCAAGTTTCGTACAGATAAAACACACCGTTGCAGATATATGGACAGTTAAGATTCGGCCAATCAGATGCCCTTTATGCAAATGAGGGTGGTTACTAATGAGGGTGAAAGTCGTTTTTACCTCCCTACCTAACCCTAACTCTAACCCTAACCCTAACCATAGCCTCAAACTAACCCTAAACCCAAACTAACCATTAGTCCAAAGACTACTTTCAATATTTAACACAAAACAATAAAAAAATATGAACAAACAGTCGATCAAACTCATCTATCCATCTATCCATCTATCCATCTATCCATCTATCTATCCATCCATCCATCCATCACTCCATCACTCCATCACTCCATCCATCCATGTATAACACAGGCCTAAAAACATTCACTTTTTCAAACAAAAACTTTTTTTTTTTTAACAAAAAGTTGTTTAAACTCATGTATCTATATATTCATCTATTCATCTATCTATCTATTTATCTATCTATCCATCCATCCATCCATCCATCCATCACTCCATCCATCCATGTATAACACAGGCCTAAAAACATTCACTTTTTCAAACAAAAACATATTTTTTTTAACAAAAAGTGGTTTAAACTCATGTATCTATATATTCATCTATTCATCTATCTATCCATCCATCCATCCATCCATCCATCCATCACTCCATCACTCCATCCATCAATGTAACACAGGCCTAAAAAACATTCACTTTTTCAAACAAAAACATTTTTTTTAACAAAAACATTTTTTTTAACAAAAAGTTGTTTCAACTCATGTACCTATCTATCCATCCATCCATCCATCCATCCATCCATCCATCCATCCATCCATCCATCCATCCATCCATCCATCACTCCATCCATCAATCTATCTATAGAAATAGACACTTACCTGTCAGCATTGGTGCTGTTTCAGCACTCGTGCTGATATGCACGGCAAATGCAACCATTTTGCATTGACAGGTGAACAGCTGGGGGAAAACTCAAGTTCAGTTTGCGTCAGGGCGTCTGCATGGATGCAGGGTCAAAGGCCAAAGGCCTGGCACGCTACCTCACCTAACCAGCTAAACCTACCCACCACCTGCACAAAAAAACAGAAAACAAAACCAAAAAACACTGACCACTGGCGGGACCTACACAGACCCTACCCAAAATATACCAGGATAGACCACCCCTATATAAAATAACCCTAGATACAACAGCAATTTATAAAATAGACCCCTGTTAAAAAAAAACAAATCTAAAAAATAAAGTGCAGTACCGTGTCTACACACCTGGTGGCGCTAGAGGCGCACCAAACCACCACCAGTCGACTAGCCATACATCAATTACTATATAAACCAAGTTTCGTACAGATAAAACACACCGTTGCAGATATATGGACAGTTAAGATTCGGCCAATCAGATGCCCTTTATGCAAATGAGGGTGGTTACTAATGAGGGTGAAAGTCGTTTTTACCTCCCTACCTATATGCCATTTTAACCCTAACCTAACCATAGCCCCAAACTAACCCTAAACCCAAACTAACCATTAGTCCAAAGACTACTTTCAATATTTAACACAAAACAATAAAAAAATATGAACAAACAGTCGATCAAACTCATCTATCCATCTATCCATCTATCCATCTATCCATCTATCCATCTATCTATCCATCCATCCATCCATCACTCCATCACTCCATCACTCCATCCATCCATGTATAACACAGGCCTAAAAACATTCACTTTTTCAAACAAAAACTTTTTTTTTTTTAACAAAAAGTTGTTTAAACTCATGTATCTATATATTCATCTATTCATCTATCTATCTATTTATCTATCTATCCATCCATCCATCCATCCATCCATCACTCCATCCATCCATGTATAACACAGGCCTAAAAACATTCACTTTTTCAAACAAAAACATATTTTTTTTAACAAAAAGTGGTTTAAACTCATGTATCTATATATTCATCTATTCATCTATCTATCCATCCATCCATCCATCCATCCATCACTCCATCACTCCATCCATCAATGTAACACAGGCCTAAAAAACATTCACTTTTTCAAACAAAAACATTTTTTTTAACAAAAACATTTTTTTTAACAAAAAGTTGTTTCAACTCATGTACCTATCTATCCATCCATCCATCCATCCATCCATCCATCCATCCATCCATCCATCCATCCATCCATCACTCCATCCATCAATCTATCTATAGAAATAGACACTTACCTGTCAGCATTGGTGCTGTTTCAGCACTCGTGCTGATATGCACGGCAAATGCAACCATTTTGCATTGACAGGTGAACAGCTGGGGGAAAACTCAAGTTCAGTTTGCGTCAGGGCGTCTGCATGGATGCAGGGTCAAAGGCCAAAGGCCTGGCACGCTACCTCACCTAACCAGCTAAACCTACCCACCACCTGCACAAAAAAACAGAAAACAAAACCAAAAAACACTGACCACTGGCGGGACCTACACAGACCCTACCCAAAATATACCAGGATAGACCACCCCTATATAAAATAACCCTAGATACAACAGCAATTTATAAAATAGACCCCTGTTAAAAAAAAACAAATCTAAAAAATAAAGTGCAGTACCGTGTCTACACACCTGGTGGCGCTAGAGGCGCACCAAACCACCACCAGTCGACTAGCCATACATCAATTACTATATAAACCAAGTTTCGTACAGATAAAACACACCGTTGCAGATATATGGACAGTTAAGATTCGGCCAATCAGATGCCCTTTATGCAAATGAGGGTGGTTACTAATGAGGGTGAAAGTCGTTTTTACCTCCCTACCTAACCCTAACCCTAACTCACCCTAACCCTAACTCTAACTCTAACCTACACTCTAACCCTAACCCTAACCTAACCCTAACCCTAACTCTCTAACCCTAACTCTAACCCTAACCTAACCATAGCCCCAAACTAACCCTAAACCCAAACTAACCATTAGTCCAAAGACTACTTTCAATATTTAACACAAAACAATAAAAAAATATGAACAAACAGTCGATCAAACTCATCTATCCATCTATCCATCTATCCATCTATCCATCTATCTATCCATCCATCCATCCATCACTCCATCACTCCATCACTCCATCCATCCATGTATAACACAGGCCTAAAAACATTCACTTTTTCAAACAAAAACTTTTTTTTTTTTAACAAAAAGTTGTTTAAACTCATGTATCTATATATTCATCTATTCATCTATCTATCTATTTATCTATCTATCCATCCATCCATCCATCCATCCATCCATCACTCCATCACTCCATCCATCCATGTATAACACAGGCCTAAAAACATTCACTTTTTCAAACAAAAACATATTTTTTTTAACAAAAAGTGGTTTAAACTCATGTATCTATATATTCATCTATTCATCTATCTATCCATCCATCCATCCATCCATCCATCACTCCATCACTCCATCCATCAATGTAACACAGGCCTAAAAAACATTCACTTTTTCAAACAAAAACATTTTTTTTAACAAAAACATTTTTTTTAACAAAAAGTTGTTTCAACTCATGTACCTATCTATCCATCCATCCATCCATCCATCCATCCATCCATCCATCCATCCATCACTCCATCCATCAATCTATCTATAGAAATAGACACTTACCTGTCAGCATTGGTGCTGTTTCAGCACTCGTGCTGATATGCACGGCAAATGCAACCATTTTGCATTGACAGGTGAACAGCTGGGGGAAAACTCAAGTTCAGTTTGCGTCAGGGCGTCTGCATGGATGCAGGGTCAAAGGCCAAAGGCCTGGCACGCTACCTCACCTAACCAGCTAAACCTACCCACCACCTGCACAAAAAAACAGAAAACAAAACCAAAAAACACTGACCACTGGCGGGACCTACACAGACCCTACCCAAAATATACCAGGATAGACCACCCCTATATAAAATAACCCTAGATACAACAGCAATTTATAAAATAGACCCCTGTTAAAAAAAAACAAATCTAAAAAATAAAGTGCAGTACCGTGTCTACACACCTGGTGGCGCTAGAGGCGCACCAAACCACCACCAGTCGACTAGCCATACATCAATTACTATATAAACCAAGTTTCGTACAGATAAAACACACCGTTGCAGATATATGGACAGTTAAGATTCGGCCAATCAGATGCCCTTTATGCAAATGAGGGTGGTTACTAATGAGGGTGAAAGTCGTTTTTACCTCCCTACCTATATGCCATTTTAACCCTAACCTAACCATAGCCCCAAACTAACCCTAAACCCAAACTAACCATTAGTCCAAAGACTACTTTCAATTTTTAACACAAAACAATAAAAAAATATGAACAAACAGTCGATCAAACTCATCTATCCATCTATCCATCTATCCATCTATCCATCTATCCATCTATCTATCCATCCATCCATCCATCACTCCATCACTCCATCACTCCATCCATCCATGTATAACACAGGCCTAAAAACATTCACTTTTTCAAACAAAAACTTTTTTTTTTTTAACAAAAAGTTGTTTAAACTCATGTATCTATATATTCATCTATTCATCTATCTATCTATTTATCTATCTATCCATCCATCCATCCATCCATCCATCACTCCATCCATCCATGTATAACACAGGCCTAAAAACATTCACTTTTTCAAACAAAAACATATTTTTTTTAACAAAAAGTGGTTTAAACTCATGTATCTATATATTCATCTATTCATCTATCTATCCATCCATCCATCCATCCATCCATCACTCCATCACTCCATCCATCAATGTAACACAGGCCTAAAAAACATTCACTTTTTCAAACAAAAACATTTTTTTTAACAAAAAATTTTTTTTAACAAAAAGTTGTTTCAACTCATGTACCTATCTATCCATCCATCCATCCATCCATCCATCCATCCATCCATCCATCACTCCATCCATCAATCTATCTATAGAAATAGACACTTACCTGTCAGCATTGGTGCTGTTTCAGCACTCGTGCTGATATGCACGGCAAATGCAACCATTTTGCATTGACAGGTGAACAGCTGGGGGAAAACTCAAGTTCAGTTTGCGTCAGGGCGTCTGCATGGATGCAGGGTCAAAGGCCAAAGGCCTGGCACGCTACCTCACCTAACCAGCTAAACCTACCCACCACCTGCACAAAAAAACAGAAAACAAAACCAAAAAACACTGACCACTGGCGGGACCTACACAGACCCTACCCAAAATATACCAGGATAGACCACCCCTATATAAAATAACCCTAGATACAACAGCAATTTATAAAATAGACCCCTGTTAAAAAAAAACAAATCTAAAAAATAAAGTGCAGTACCGTGTCTACACACCTGGTGGCGCTAGAGGCGCACCAAACCACCACCAGTCGACTAGCCATACATCAATTACTATATAAACCAAGTTTCGTACAGATAAAACACACCGTTGCAGATATATGGACAGTTAAGATTCGGCCAATCAGATGCCCTTTATGCAAATGAGGGTGGTTACTAATGAGGGTGAAAGTCGTTTTTACCTCCCTACCTAACCCTAACCCTAACCCTAACCCTAACCGTTGCAGATATATGGACAGTTAAGATTCGGCCAATCAGATGCCCTTTATGCAAATGAGGGTGGTTACTAATGAGGGTGAAAGTCGTTTTTACCTCCCTACCTATATGCCATTTTAACCCTAACCTAACCTAACCATAGCCCCAAACTAACCCTAAACCCAAACTAACCATTAGTCCAAAGACTACTTTCAATATTTAACACAAAACAATAAAAAAATATGAACAAACAGTCGATCAAACTCATCTATCCATCTATCCATCTATCCATCTATCCATCTATCTATCCATCCATCCATCCATCCATCCATCACTCCATCACTCCATCACTCCATCCATCCATGTATAACACAGGCCTAAAAACATTCACTTTTTCAAACAAAAACTTTTTTTTTTTTAACAAAAAGTTGTTTAAACTCATGTATCTATATATTCATCTATTCATCTATCTATCTATTTATCTATCTATCCATCCATCCATCCATCCATCCATCACTCCATCCATCCATGTATAACACAGGCCTAAAAACATTCACTTTTTCAAACAAAAACATATTTTTTTTAACAAAAAGTGGTTTAAACTCATGTATCTATATATTCATCTATTCATCTATCTATCCATCCATCCATCCATCCATCCATCACTCCATCACTCCATCCATCAATGTAACACAGGCCTAAAAAACATTCACTTTTTCAAACAAAAACATTTTTTTTAACAAAAACATTTTTTTTAACAAAAAGTTGTTTCAACTCATGTACCTATCTATCCATCCATCCATCCATCCATCCATCCATCCATCCATCCATCCATCCATCCATCCATCCATCACTCCATCCATCAATCTATCTATAGAAATAGACACTTACCTGTCAGCATTGGTGCTGTTTCAGCACTCGTGCTGATATGCACGGCAAATGCAACCATTTTGCATTGACAGGTGAACAGCTGGGGGAAAACTCAAGTTCAGTTTGCGTCAGGGCGTCTGCATGGATGCAGGGTCAAAGGCCAAAGGCCTGGCACGCTACCTCACCTAACCAGCTAAACCTACCCACCACCTGCACAAAAAAACAGAAAACAAAACCAAAAAACACTGACCACTGGCGGGACCTACACAGACCCTACCCAAAATATACCAGGATAGACCACCCCTATATAAAATAACCCTAGATACAACAGCAATTTATAAAATAGACCCCTGTTAAAAAAAAACAAATCTAAAAAATAAAGTGCAGTACCGTGTCTACACACCTGGTGGCGCTAGAGGCGCACCAAACCACCACCAGTCGACTAGCCATACATCAATTACTATATAAACCAAGTTTCGTACAGATAAAACACACCGTTGCAGATATATGGACAGTTAAGATTCGGCCAATCAGATGCCCTTTATGCAAATGAGGGTGGTTACTAATGAGGGTGAAAGTCGTTTTTACCTCCCTACCTAACCCTAACCCTAACCCTAACCCTAACCCTTTTAACAAAAAGTTGTTTAAACTCATGTATCTATATATTCATCTATTCATCTATCTATCTATTTATCTATCTATCCATCCATCCATCCATCCATCCATCACTCCATCCATCCATGTATAACACAGGCCTAAAAACATTCACTTTTTCAAACAAAAACATATTTTTTTTAACAAAAAGTGGTTTAAACTCATGTATCTATATATTCATCTATTCATCTATCTATCCATCCATCCATCCATCCATCCATCACTCCATCACTCCATCCATCAATGTAACACAGGCCTAAAAAACATTCACTTTTTCAAACAAAAACATTTTTTTTAACAAAAACATTTTTTTTAACAAAAAGTTGTTTCAACTCATGTACCTATCTATCCATCCATCCATCCATCCATCCATCCATCCATCCATCCATCCATCCATCCATCCATCCATCCATCCATCACTCCATCCATCAATCTATCTATAGAAATAGACACTTACCTGTCAGCATTGGTGCTGTTTCAGCACTCGTGCTGATATGCACGGCAAATGCAACCATTTTGCATTGACAGGTGAACAGCTGGGGGAAAACTCAAGTTCAGTTTGCGTCAGGGCGTCTGCATGGATGCAGGGTCAAAGGCCAAAGGCCTGGCACGCTACCTCACCTAACCAGCTAAACCTACCCACCACCTGCACAAAAAAACAGAAAACAAAACCAAAAAACACTGACCACTGGCGGGACCTACACAGACCCTACCCAAAATATACCAGGATAGACCACCCCTATATAAAATAACCCTAGATACAACAGCAATTTATAAAATAGACCCCTGTTAAAAAAAAACAAATCTAAAAAATAAAGTGCAGTACCGTGTCTACACACCTGGTGGCGCTAGAGGCGCACCAAACCACCACCAGTCGACTAGCCATACATCAATTACTATATAAACCAAGTTTCGTACAGATAAAACACACCGTTGCAGATATATGGACAGTTAAGATTCGGCCAATCAGATGCCCTTTATGCAAATGAGGGTGGTTACTAATGAGGGTGAAAGTCGTTTTTACCTCCCTACCTATATGCCATTTTAACCCTAACCTAACCATAGCCTCAAACTAACCCTAAACCCAAACTAACCATTAGTCCAAAGACTACTTTCAATATTTAACACAAAACAATAAAAAAATATGAACAAACAGTCGATCAAACTCATCTATCCATCTATCCATCTATCCATCTATCCATCTATCTATCCATCCATCCATCCATCACTCCATCACTCCATCACTCCATCCATCCATGTATAACACAGGCCTAAAAACATTCACTTTTTCAAACAAAAACTTTTTTTTTTTTAACAAAAAGTTGTTTAAACTCATGTATCTATATATTCATCTATTCATCTATCTATCTATTTATCTATCTATCCATCCATCCATCCATCCATCCATCACTCCATCCATCCATGTATAACACAGGCCTAAAAACATTCACTTTTTCAAACAAAAACATATTTTTTTTAACAAAAAGTGGTTTAAACTCATGTATCTATATATTCATCTATTCATCTATCTATCCATCCATCCATCCATCCATCCATCACTCCATCACTCCATCCATCAATGTAACACAGGCCTAAAAAACATTCACTTTTTCAAACAAAAACATTTTTTTTAACAAAAACATTTTTTTTAACAAAAAGTTGTTTCAACTCATGTACCTATCTATCCATCCATCCATCCATCCATCCATCCATCCATCCATCCATCCATCCATCCATCCATCCATCCATCCATCCATCCATCACTCCATCCATCAATCTATCTATAGAAATAGACACTTACCTGTCAGCATTGGTGCTGTTTCAGCACTCGTGCTGATATGCACGGCAAATGCAACCATTTTGCATTGACAGGTGAACAGCTGGGGGAAAACTCAAGTTCAGTTTGCGTCAGGGCGTCTGCATGGATGCAGGGTCAAAGGCCAAAGGCCTGGCACGCTACCTCACCTAACCAGCTAAACCTACCCACCACCTGCACAAAAAAACAGAAAACAAAACCAAAAAACACTGACCACTGGCGGGACCTACACAGACCCTACCCAAAATATACCAGGATAGACCACCCCTATATAAAATAACCCTAGATACAACAGCAATTTATAAAATAGACCCCTGTTAAAAAAAAACAAATCTAAAAAATAAAGTGCAGTACCGTGTCTACACACCTGGTGGCGCTAGAGGCGCACCAAACCACCACCAGTCGACTAGCCATACATCAATTACTATATAAACCAAGTTTCGTACAGATAAAACACACCGTTGCAGATATATGGACAGTTAAGATTCGGCCAATCAGATGCCCTTTATGCAAATGAGGGTGGTTACTAATGAGGGTGAAAGTCGTTTTTACCTCCCTACCTATATGCCATTTTAACCCTAACCTAACCATAGCCCCAAACTAACCCTAAACCCAAACTAACCATTAGTCCAAAGACTACTTTCAATATTTAACACAAAACAATAAAAAAATATGAACAAACAGTCGATCAAACTCATCTATCCATCTATCCATCTATCCATCTATCCATCTATCTATCCATCCATCCATCCATCACTCCATCACTCCATCACTCCATCCATCCATGTATAACACAGGCCTAAAAACATTCACTTTTTCAAACAAAAACTTTTTTTTTTTTAACAAAAAGTTGTTTAAACTCATGTATCTATATATTCATCTATTCATCTATCTATCTATTTATCTATCTATCCATCCATCCATCCATCCATCCATCACTCCATCCATCCATGTATAACACAGGCCTAAAAACATTCACTTTTTCAAACAAAAACATATTTTTTTTAACAAAAAGTGGTTTAAACTCATGTATCTATATATTCATCTATTCATCTATCTATCCATCCATCCATCCATCCATCCATCACTCCATCACTCCATCCATCAATGTAACACAGGCCTAAAAAACATTCACTTTTTCAAACAAAAACATTTTTTTTAACAAAAACATTTTTTTTAACAAAAAGTTGTTTCAACTCATGTACCTATCTATCCATCCATCCATCCATCCATCCATCCATCCATCCATCCATCCATCCATCCATCCATCCATCCATCACTCCATCCATCAATCTATCTATAGAAATAGACACTTACCTGTCAGCATTGGTGCTGTTTCAGCACTCGTGCTGATATGCACGGCAAATGCAACCATTTTGCATTGACAGGTGAACAGCTGGGGGAAAACTCAAGTTCAGTTTGCGTCAGGGCGTCTGCATGGATGCAGGGTCAAAGGCCAAAGGCCTGGCACGCTACCTCACCTAACCAGCTAAACCTACCCACCACCTGCACAAAAAAACAGAAAACAAAACCAAAAAACACTGACCACTGGCGGGACCTACACAGACCCTACCCAAAATATACCAGGATAGACCACCCCTATATAAAATAACCCTAGATACAACAGCAATTTATAAAATAGACCCCTGTTAAAAAAAAACAAATCTAAAAAATAAAGTGCAGTACCGTGTCTACACACCTGGTGGCGCTAGAGGCGCACCAAACCACCACCAGTCGACTAGCCATACATCAATTACTATATAAACCAAGTTTCGTACAGATAAAACACACCGTTGCAGATATATGGACAGTTAAGATTCGGCCAATCAGATGCCCTTTATGCAAATGAGGGTGGTTACTAATGAGGGTGAAAGTCGTTTTTACCTCCCTACCTATATGCCATTTTAACCCTAACCTAACCATAGCCTCAAACTAACCCTAAACCCAAACTAACCATTAGTCCAAAGACTACTTTCAATATTTAACACAAAACAATAAAAAAATATGAACAAACAGTCGATCAAACTCATCTATCCATCTATCCATCTATCCATCTATCCATCTATCTATCCATCCATCCATCCATCACTCCATCACTCCATCACTCCATCCATCCATGTATAACACAGGCCTAAAAACATTCACTTTTTCAAACAAAAACTTTTTTTTTTTTAACAAAAAGTTGTTTAAACTCATGTATCTATATATTCATCTATTCATCTATCTATCTATTTATCTATCTATCCATCCATCCATCCATCCATCCATCACTCCATCCATCCATGTATAACACAGGCCTAAAAACATTCACTTTTTCAAACAAAAACATATTTTTTTTAACAAAAAGTGGTTTAAACTCATGTATCTATATATTCATCTATTCATCTATCTATCCATCCATCCATCCATCCATCCATCACTCCATCACTCCATCCATCAATGTAACACAGGCCTAAAAAACATTCACTTTTTCAAACAAAAACATTTTTTTTAACAAAAACATTTTTTTTAACAAAAAGTTGTTTCAACTCATGTACCTATCTATCCATCCATCCATCCATCCATCCATCCATCCATCCATCCATCACTCCATCCATCAATCTATCTATAGAAATAGACACTTACCTGTCAGCATTGGTGCTGTTTCAGCACTCGTGCTGATATGCACGGCAAATGCAACCATTTTGCATTGACAGGTGAACAGCTGGGGGAAAACTCAAGTTCAGTTTGCGTCAGGGCGTCTGCATGGATGCAGGGTCAAAGGCCAAAGGCCTGGCACGCTACCTCACCTAACCAGCTAAACCTACCCACCACCTGCACAAAAAAACAGAAAACAAAACCAAAAAACACTGACCACTGGCGGGACCTACACAGACCCTACCCAAAATATACCAGGATAGACCACCCCTATATAAAATAACCCTAGATACAACAGCAATTTATAAAATAGACCCCTGTTAAAAAAAAACAAATCTAAAAAATAAAGTGCAGTACCGTGTCTACACACCTGGTGGCGCTAGAGGCGCACCAAACCACCACCAGTCGACTAGCCATACATCAATTACTATATAAACCAAGTTTCGTACAGATAAAACACACCGTTGCAGATATATGGACAGTTAAGATTCGGCCAATCAGATGCCCTTTATGCAAATGAGGGTGGTTACTAATGAGGGTGAAAGTCGTTTTTACCTCCCTACCTATATGCCATTTTAACCCTAACCTAACCATAGCCCCAAACTAACCCTAAACCCAAACTAACCATTAGTCCAAAGACTACTTTCAATATTTAACACAAAACAATAAAAAAATATGAACAAACAGTCGATCAAACTCATCTATCCATCTATCCATCTATCCATCTATCCATCTATCTATCCATCCATCCATCCATCACTCCATCACTCCATCACTCCATCCATCCATGTATAACACAGGCCTAAAAACATTCACTTTTTCAAACAAAAACTTTTTTTTTTTTAACAAAAAGTTGTTTAAACTCATGTATCTATATATTCATCTATTCATCTATCTATCTATTTATCTATCTATCCATCCATCCATCCATCCATCCATCCATCACTCCATCCATCCATGTATAACACAGGCCTAAAAACATTCACTTTTTCAAACAAAAACATATTTTTTTTAACAAAAAGTGGTTTAAACTCATGTATCTATATATTCATCTATTCATCTATCTATCCATCCATCCATCCATCCATCCATCACTCCATCACTCCATCCATCAATGTAACACAGGCCTAAAAAACATTCACTTTTTCAAACAAAAACATTTTTTTTAACAAAAACATTTTTTTTAACAAAAAGTTGTTTCAACTCATGTACCTATCTATCCATCCATCCATCCATCCATCCATCCATCCATCCATCCATCCATCCATCCATCACTCCATCCATCAATCTATCTATAGAAATAGACACTTACCTGTCAGCATTGGTGCTGTTTCAGCACTCGTGCTGATATGCACGGCAAATGCAACCATTTTGCATTGACAGGTGAACAGCTGGGGGAAAACTCAAGTTCAGTTTGCGTCAGGGCGTCTGCATGGATGCAGGGTCAAAGGCCAAAGGCCTGGCACGCTACCTCACCTAACCAGCTAAACCTACCCACCACCTGCACAAAAAAACAGAAAACAAAACCAAAAAACACTGACCACTGGCGGGACCTACACAGACCCTACCCAAAATATACCAGGATAGACCACCCCTATATAAAATAACCCTAGATACAACAGCAATTTATAAAATAGACCCCTGTTAAAAAAAAACAAATCTAAAAAATAAAGTGCAGTACCGTGTCTACACACCTGGTGGCGCTAGAGGCGCACCAAACCACCACCAGTCGACTAGCCATACATCAATTACTATATAAACCAAGTTTCGTACAGATAAAACACACCGTTGCAGATATATGGACAGTTAAGATTCGGCCAATCAGATGCCCTTTATGCAAATGAGGGTGGTTACTAATGAGGGTGAAAGTCGTTTTTACCTCCCTACCTAACCCTAACTCTAACCCTAACCCTAACCATAGCCTCAAACTAACCCTAAACCCAAACTAACCATTAGTCCAAAGACTACTTTCAATATTTAACACAAAACAATAAAAAAATATGAACAAACAGTCGATCAAACTCATCTATCCATCTATCCATCTATCCATCTATCCATCTATCTATCCATCCATCCATCCATCACTCCATCACTCCATCACTCCATCCATCCATGTATAACACAGGCCTAAAAACATTCACTTTTTCAAACAAAAACTTTTTTTTTTTTAACAAAAAGTTGTTTAAACTCATGTATCTATATATTCATCTATTCATCTATCTATCTATTTATCTATCTATCCATCCATCCATCCATCCATCCATCACTCCATCCATCCATGTATAACACAGGCCTAAAAACATTCACTTTTTCAAACAAAAACATATTTTTTTTAACAAAAAGTGGTTTAAACTCATGTATCTATATATTCATCTATTCATCTATCTATCCATCCATCCATCCATCCATCCATCCATCACTCCATCACTCCATCCATCAATGTAACACAGGCCTAAAAAACATTCACTTTTTCAAACAAAAACATTTTTTTTAACAAAAACATTTTTTTTAACAAAAAGTTGTTTCAACTCATGTACCTATCTATCCATCCATCCATCCATCCATCCATCCATCCATCCATCCATCCATCCATCCATCCATCCATCCATCACTCCATCCATCAATCTATCTATAGAAATAGACACTTACCTGTCAGCATTGGTGCTGTTTCAGCACTCGTGCTGATATGCACGGCAAATGCAACCATTTTGCATTGACAGGTGAACAGCTGGGGGAAAACTCAAGTTCAGTTTGCGTCAGGGCGTCTGCATGGATGCAGGGTCAAAGGCCAAAGGCCTGGCACGCTACCTCACCTAACCAGCTAAACCTACCCACCACCTGCACAAAAAAACAGAAAACAAAACCAAAAAACACTGACCACTGGCGGGACCTACACAGACCCTACCCAAAATATACCAGGATAGACCACCCCTATATAAAATAACCCTAGATACAACAGCAATTTATAAAATAGACCCCTGTTAAAAAAAAACAAATCTAAAAAATAAAGTGCAGTACCGTGTCTACACACCTGGTGGCGCTAGAGGCGCACCAAACCACCACCAGTCGACTAGCCATACATCAATTACTATATAAACCAAGTTTCGTACAGATAAAACACACCGTTGCAGATATATGGACAGTTAAGATTCGGCCAATCAGATGCCCTTTATGCAAATGAGGGTGGTTACTAATGAGGGTGAAAGTCGTTTTTACCTCCCTACCTATATGCCATTTTAACCCTAACCTAACCATAGCCCCAAACTAACCCTAAACCCAAACTAACCATTAGTCCAAAGACTACTTTCAATATTTAACACAAAACAATAAAAAAATATGAACAAACAGTCGATCAAACTCATCTATCCATCTATCCATCTATCCATCTATCCATCTATCCATCTATCTATCCATCCATCCATCCATCACTCCATCACTCCATCACTCCATCCATCCATGTATAACACAGGCCTAAAAACATTCACTTTTTCAAACAAAAACTTTTTTTTTTTTAACAAAAAGTTGTTTAAACTCATGTATCTATATATTCATCTATTCATCTATCTATCTATTTATCTATCTATCCATCCATCCATCCATCCATCCATCACTCCATCCATCCATGTATAACACAGGCCTAAAAACATTCACTTTTTCAAACAAAAACATATTTTTTTTAACAAAAAGTGGTTTAAACTCATGTATCTATATATTCATCTATTCATCTATCTATCCATCCATCCATCCATCCATCCATCACTCCATCACTCCATCCATCAATGTAACACAGGCCTAAAAAACATTCACTTTTTCAAACAAAAACATTTTTTTTAACAAAAACATTTTTTTTAACAAAAAGTTGTTTCAACTCATGTACCTATCTATCCATCCATCCATCCATCCATCCATCCATCCATCCATCCATCCATCCATCCATCCATCACTCCATCCATCAATCTATCTATAGAAATAGACACTTACCTGTCAGCATTGGTGCTGTTTCAGCACTCGTGCTGATATGCACGGCAAATGCAACCATTTTGCATTGACAGGTGAACAGCTGGGGGAAAACTCAAGTTCAGTTTGCGTCAGGGCGTCTGCATGGATGCAGGGTCAAAGGCCAAAGGCCTGGCACGCTACCTCACCTAACCAGCTAAACCTACCCACCACCTGCACAAAAAAACAGAAAACAAAACCAAAAAACACTGACCACTGGCGGGACCTACACAGACCCTACCCAAAATATACCAGGATAGACCACCCCTATATAAAATAACCCTAGATACAACAGCAATTTATAAAATAGACCCCTGTTAAAAAAAAACAAATCTAAAAAATAAAGTGCAGTACCGTGTCTACACACCTGGTGGCGCTAGAGGCGCACCAAACCACCACCAGTCGACTAGCCATACATCAATTACTATATAAACCAAGTTTCGTACAGATAAAACACACCGTTGCAGATATATGGACAGTTAAGATTCGGCCAATCAGATGCCCTTTATGCAAATGAGGGTGGTTACTAATGAGGGTGAAAGTCGTTTTTACCTCCCTACCTATATGCCATTTTAACCCTAACCTAACCATAGCCTCAAACTAACCCTAAACCCAAACTAACCATTAGTCCAAAGACTACTTTCAATATTTAACACAAAACAATAAAAAAATATGAACAAACAGTCGATCAAACTCATCTATCCATCTATCCATCTATCCATCTATCCATCTATCTATCCATCCATCCATCCATCACTCCATCACTCCATCACTCCATCCATCCATGTATAACACAGGCCTAAAAACATTCACTTTTTCAAACAAAAACTTTTTTTTTTTTAACAAAAAGTTGTTTAAACTCATGTATCTATATATTCATCTATTCATCTATCTATCTATTTATCTATCTATCCATCCATCCATCCATCCATCCATCACTCCATCCATCCATGTATAACACAGGCCTAAAAACATTCACTTTTTCAAACAAAAACATATTTTTTTTAACAAAAAGTGGTTTAAACTCATGTATCTATATATTCATCTATTCATCTATCTATCCATCCATCCATCCATCCATCCATCACTCCATCACTCCATCCATCAATGTAACACAGGCCTAAAAAACATTCACTTTTTCAAACAAAAACATTTTTTTTAACAAAAACATTTTTTTTAACAAAAAGTTGTTTCAACTCATGTACCTATCTATCCATCCATCCATCCATCCATCCATCCATCCATCCATCCATCCATCCATCCATCCATCCATCCATCCATCACTCCATCCATCAATCTATCTATAGAAATAGACACTTACCTGTCAGCATTGGTGCTGTTTCAGCACTCGTGCTGATATGCACGGCAAATGCAACCATTTTGCATTGACAGGTGAACAGCTGGGGGAAAACTCAAGTTCAGTTTGCGTCAGGGCGTCTGCATGGATGCAGGGTCAAAGGCCAAAGGCCTGGCACGCTACCTCACCTAACCAGCTAAACCTACCCACCACCTGCACAAAAAAACAGAAAACAAAACCAAAAAACACTGACCACTGGCGGGACCTACACAGACCCTACCCAAAATATACCAGGATAGACCACCCCTATATAAAATAACCCTAGATACAACAGCAATTTATAAAATAGACCCCTGTTAAAAAAAAACAAATCTAAAAAATAAAGTGCAGTACCGTGTCTACACACCTGGTGGCGCTAGAGGCGCACCAAACCACCACCAGTCGACTAGCCATACATCAATTACTATATAAACCAAGTTTGTACAGATAAAACACACCGTTGCAGATATATGGACAGTTAAGATTCGGCCAATCAGATGCCCTTTATGCAAATGAGGGTGGTTACTAATGAGGGTGAAAGTCGTTTTTACCTCCCTACCTATATGCCATTTTAACCCTAACCTAACCTAACCATAGCCCCAAACTAACCCTAAACCCAAACTAACCATTAGTCCAAAGACTACTTTCAATATTTAACACAAAACAATAAAAAAATATGAACAAACAGTCGATCAAACTCATCTATCCATCTATCCATCTATCCATCTATCCATCTATCTATCCATCCATCCATCCATCACTCCATCACTCCATCACTCCATCCATCCATGTATAACACAGGCCTAAAAACATTCACTTTTTCAAACAAAAACTTTTTTTTTTTAACAAAAAGTTGTTTAAACTCATGTATCTATATATTCATCTATTCATCTATCTATCTATTTATCTATCTATCCATCCATCCATCCATCCATCCATCCATCACTCCATCACTCCATCCATCCATGTATAACACAGGCCTAAAAACATTCACTTTTTCAAACAAAAACATATTTTTTTTAACAAAAAGTGGTTTAAACTCATGTATCTATATATTCATCTATTCATCTATCTATCCATCCATCCATCCATCCATCCATCACTCCATCACTCCATCCATCAATGTAACACAGGCCTAAAAAACATTCACTTTTTCAAACAAAAACATTTTTTTTAACAAAAACATTTTTTTTAACAAAAAGTTGTTTCAACTCATGTACCTATCTATCCATCCATCCATCCATCCATCCATCCATCCATCCATCCATCCATCCATCCATCCATCCATCCATCACTCCATCCATCAATCTATCTATAGAAATAGACACTTACCTGTCAGCATTGGTGCTGTTTCAGCACTCGTGCTGATATGCACGGCAAATGCAACCATTTTGCATTGACAGGTGAACAGCTGGGGGAAAACTCAAGTTCAGTTTGCGTCAGGGCGTCTGCATGGATGCAGGGTCAAAGGCCAAAGGCCTGGCACGCTACCTCACCTAACCAGCTAAACCTACCCACCACCTGCACAAAAAAACAGAAAACAAAACCAAAAAACACTGACCACTGGCGGGACCTACACAGACCCTACCCAAAATATACCAGGATAGACCACCCCTATATAAAATAACCCTAGATACAACAGCAATTTATAAAATAGACCCCTGTTAAAAAAAAACAAATCTAAAAAATAAAGTGCAGTACCGTGTCTACACACCTGGTGGCGCTAGAGGCGCACCAAACCACCACCAGTCGACTAGCCATACATCAATTACTATATAAACCAAGTTTCGTACAGATAAAACACACCGTTGCAGATATATGGACAGTTAAGATTCGGCCAATCAGATGCCCTTTATGCAAATGAGGGTGGTTACTAATGAGGGTGAAAGTCGTTTTTACCTCCCTACCTATATGCCATTTTAACCCTAACCTAACCATAGCCTCAAACTAACCCTAAACCCAAACTAACCATTAGTCCAAAGACTACTTTCAATATTTAACACAAAACAATAAAAAAATATGAACAAACAGTCGATCAAACTCATCTATCCATCTATCCATCTATCCATCTATCCATCTATCTATCCATCCATCCATCCATCACTCCATCACTCCATCACTCCATCCATCCATGTATAACACAGGCCTAAAAACATTCACTTTTTCAAACAAAAACTTTTTTTTTTTTAACAAAAAGTTGTTTAAACTCATGTATCTATATATTCATCTATTCATCTATCTATCTATTTATCTATCTATCCATCCATCCATCCATCCATCCATCACTCCATCCATCCATGTATAACACAGGCCTAAAAACATTCACTTTTTCAAACAAAAACATATTTTTTTTAACAAAAAGTGGTTTAAACTCATGTATCTATATATTCATCTATTCATCTATCTATCCATCCATCCATCCATCCATCCATCACTCCATCACTCCATCCATCAATGTAACACAGGCCTAAAAAACATTCACTTTTTCAAACAAAAACATTTTTTTTAACAAAAACATTTTTTTTAACAAAAAGTTGTTTCAACTCATGTACCTATCTATCCATCCATCCATCCATCCATCCATCCATCCATCCATCCATCCATCCATCCATCCATCCATCCATCCATCACTCCATCCATCAATCTATCTATAGAAATAGACACTTACCTGTCAGCATTGGTGCTGTTTCAGCACTCGTGCTGATATGCACGGCAAATGCAACCATTTTGCATTGACAGGTGAACAGCTGGGGGAAAACTCAAGTTCAGTTTGCGTCAGGGCGTCTGCATGGATGCAGGGTCAAAGGCCAAAGGCCTGGCACGCTACCTCACCTAACCAGCTAAACCTACCCACCACCTGCACAAAAAAAACAGAAAACAAAACCAAAAAACACTGACCACTGGCGGGACCTACACAGACCCTACCCAAAATATACCAGGATAGACCACCCCTATATAAAATAACCCTAGATACAACAGCAATTTATAAAATAGACCCCTGTTAAAAAAAAACAAATCTAAAAAATAAAGTGCAGTACCGTGTCTACACACCTGGTGGCGCTAGAGGCGCACCAAACCACCACCAGTCGACTAGCCATACATCAATTACTATATAAACCAAGTTTCGTACAGATAAAACACACCGTTGCAGATATATGGACAGTTAAGATTCGGCCAATCAGATGCCCTTTATGCAAATGAGGGTGGTTACTAATGAGGGTGAAAGTCGTTTTTACCTCCCTACCTAACCCTAACCCTAACCCTAACCCTAACCGTTGCAGATATATGGACAGTTAAGATTCGGCCAATCAGATGCCCTTTATGCAAATGAGGGTGGTTACTAATGAGGGTGAAAGTCGTTTTTACCTCCCTACCTATATGCCATTTTAACCCTAACCTAACCTAACCATAGCCCCAAACTAACCCTAAACCCAAACTAACCATTAGTCCAAAGACTACTTTCAATATTTAACACAAAACAATAAAAAAATATGAACAAACAGTCGATCAAACTCATCTATCCATCTATCCATCTATCCATCTATCCATCTATCTATCCATCCATCCATCCATCCATCCATCACTCCATCACTCCATCACTCCATCCATCCATGTATAACACAGGCCTAAAAACATTCACTTTTTCAAACAAAAACTTTTTTTTTTTTAACAAAAAGTTGTTTAAACTCATGTATCTATATATTCATCTATTCATCTATCTATCTATTTATCTATCTATCCATCCATCCATCCATCCATCCATCACTCCATCCATCCATGTATAACACAGGCCTAAAAACATTCACTTTTTCAAACAAAAACATATTTTTTTTAACAAAAAGTGGTTTAAACTCATGTATCTATATATTCATCTATTCATCTATCTATCCATCCATCCATCCATCCATCCATCACTCCATCACTCCATCCATCAATGTAACACAGGCCTAAAAAACATTCACTTTTTCAAACAAAAACATTTTTTTTAACAAAAACATTTTTTTTAACAAAAAGTTGTTTCAACTCATGTACCTATCTATCCATCCATCCATCCATCCATCCATCCATCCATCCATCCATCCATCCATCCATCCATCCATCCATCACTCCATCCATCAATCTATCTATAGAAATAGACACTTACCTGTCAGCATTGGTGCTGTTTCAGCACTCGTGCTGATATGCACGGCAAATGCAACCATTTTGCATTGACAGGTGAACAGCTGGGGGAAAACTCAAGTTCAGTTTGCGTCAGGGCGTCTGCATGGATGCAGGGTCAAAGGCCAAAGGCCTGGCACGCTACCTCACCTAACCAGCTAAACCTACCCACCACCTGCACAAAAAAACAGAAAACAAAACCAAAAAACACTGACCACTGGCGGGACCTACACAGACCCTACCCAAAATATACCAGGATAGACCACCCCTATATAAAATAACCCTAGATACAACAGCAATTTATAAAATAGACCCCTGTTAAAAAAAAACAAATCTAAAAAATAAAGTGCAGTACCGTGTCTACACACCTGGTGGCGCTAGAGGCGCACCAAACCACCACCAGTCGACTAGCCATACATCAATTACTATATAAACCAAGTTTCGTACAGATAAAACACACCGTTGCAGATATATGGACAGTTAAGATTCGGCCAATCAGATGCCCTTTATGCAAATGAGGGTGGTTACTAATGAGGGTGAAAGTCGTTTTTACCTCCCTACCTATATGCCATTTTAACCCTAACCTAACCTAACCATAGCCCCAAACTAACCCTAAACCCAAACTAACCATTAGTCCAAAGACTACTTTCAATATTTAACACAAAACAATAAAAAAATATGAACAAACAGTCGATCAAACTCATCTATCCATCTATCCATCTATCCATCTATCCATCTATCCATCTATCTATCCATCCATCCATCCATCACTCCATCACTCCATCACTCCATCCATCCATGTATAACACAGGCCTAAAAACATTCACTTTTTCAAACAAAAACTTTTTTTTTTTTAACAAAAAGTTGTTTAAACTCATGTATCTATATATTCATCTATTCATCTATCTATCTATTTATCTATCTATCCATCCATCCATCCATCCATCCATCACTCCATCCATCCATGTATAACACAGGCCTAAAAACATTCACTTTTTCAAACAAAAACATATTTTTTTTAACAAAAAGTGGTTTAAACTCATGTATCTATATATTCATCTATTCATCTATCTATCCATCCATCCATCCATCCATCCATCACTCCATCACTCCATCCATCAATGTAACACAGGCCTAAAAAACATTCACTTTTTCAAACAAAAACATTTTTTTTAACAAAAACATTTTTTTTAACAAAAAGTTGTTTCAACTCATGTACCTATCTATCCATCCATCCATCCATCCATCCATCCATCCATCCATCCATCCATCCATCCATCCATCCATCACTCCATCCATCAATCTATCTATAGAAATAGACACTTACCTGTCAGCATTGGTGCTGTTTCAGCACTCGTGCTGATATGCACGGCAAATGCAACCATTTTGCATTGACAGGTGAACAGCTGGGGGAAAACTCAAGTTCAGTTTGCGTCAGGGCGTCTGCATGGATGCAGGGTCAAAGGCCAAAGGCCTGGCACGCTACCTCACCTAACCAGCTAAACCTACCCACCACCTGCACAAAAAAACAGAAAACAAAACCAAAAAACACTGACCACTGGCGGGACCTACACAGACCCTACCCAAAATATACCAGGATAGACCACCCCTATATAAAATAACCCTAGATACAACAGCAATTTATAAAATAGACCCCTGTTAAAAAAAAACAAATCTAAAAAATAAAGTGCAGTACCGTGTCTACACACCTGGTGGCGCTAGAGGCGCACCAAACCACCACCAGTCGACTAGCCATACATCAATTACTATATAAACCAAGTTTCGTACAGATAAAACACACCGTTGCAGATATATGGACAGTTAAGATTCGGCCAATCAGATGCCCTTTATGCAAATGAGGGTGGTTACTAATGAGGGTGAAAGTCGTTTTTACCTCCCTACCTATATGCCATTTTAACCCTAACCTAACCATAGCCTCAAACTAACCCTAAACCCAAACTAACCATTAGTCCAAAGACTACTTTCAATATTTAACACAAAACAATAAAAAAATATGAACAAACAGTCGATCAAACTCATCTATCCATCTATCCATCTATCCATCTATCCATCTATCTATCCATCCATCCATCCATCACTCCATCACTCCATCACTCCATCCATCCATGTATAACACAGGCCTAAAAACATTCACTTTTTCAAACAAAAACTTTTTTTTTTAACAAAAAGTTGTTTAAACTCATGTATCTATATATTCATCTATTCATCTATCTATCTATTTATCTATCTATCCATCCATCCATCCATCCATCCATCACTCCATCCATCCATGTATAACACAGGCCTAAAAACATTCACTTTTTCAAACAAAAACATATTTTTTTTAACAAAAAGTGGTTTAAACTCATGTATCTATATATTCATCTATTCATCTATCTATCCATCCATCCATCCATCCATCCATCACTCCATCACTCCATCCATCAATGTAACACAGGCCTAAAAAACATTCACTTTTTCAAACAAAAACATTTTTTTTAACAAAAACATTTTTTTTAACAAAAAGTTGTTTCAACTCATGTACCTATCTATCCATCCATCCATCCATCCATCCATCCATCCATCCATCCATCCATCCATCCATCCATCCATCCATCCATCACTCCATCCATCAATCTATCTATAGAAATAGACACTTACCTGTCAGCATTGGTGCTGTTTCAGCACTCGTGCTGATATGCACGGCAAATGCAACCATTTTGCATTGACAGGTGAACAGCTGGGGGAAAACTCAAGTTCAGTTTGCGTCAGGGCGTCTGCATGGATGCAGGGTCAAAGGCCAAAGGCCTGGCACGCTACCTCACCTAACCAGCTAAACCTACCCACCACCTGCACAAAAAAACAGAAAACAAAACCAAAAAACACTGACCACTGGCGGGACCTACACAGACCCTACCCAAAATATACCAGGATAGACCACCCCTATATAAAATAACCCTAGATACAACAGCAATTTATAAAATAGACCCCTGTTAAAAAAAAACAAATCTAAAAAATAAAGTGCAGTACCGTGTCTACACACCTGGTGGCGCTAGAGGCGCACCAAACCACCACCAGTCGACTAGCCATACATCAATTACTATATAAACCAAGTTTCGTACAGATAAAACACACCGTTGCAGATATATGGACAGTTAAGATTCGGCCAATCAGATGCCCTTTATGCAAATGAGGGTGGTTACTAATGAGGGTGAAAGTCGTTTTTACCTCCCTACCTATATGCCATTTTAACCCTAACCTAACCTAACCATAGCCCCAAACTAACCCTAAACCCAAACTAACCATTAGTCCAAAGACTACTTTCAATATTTAACACAAAACAATAAAAAAATATGAACAAACAGTCGATCAAACTCATCTATCCATCTATCCATCTATCCATCTATCCATCTATCTATCCATCCATCCATCCATCACTCCATCACTCCATCACTCCATCCATCCATGTATAACACAGGCCTAAAAACATTCACTTTTTCAAACAAAAACTTTTTTTTTTTTAACAAAAAGTTGTTTAAACTCATGTATCTATATATTCATCTATTCATCTATCTATCTATTTATCTATCTATCCATCCATCCATCCATCCATCCATCCATCACTCCATCACTCCATCCATCCATGTATAACACAGGCCTAAAAACATTCACTTTTTCAAACAAAAACATATTTTTTTTAACAAAAAGTGGTTTAAACTCATGTATCTATATATTCATCTATTCATCTATCTATCCATCCATCCATCCATCCATCCATCACTCCATCACTCCATCCATCAATGTAACACAGGCCTAAAAAACATTCACTTTTTCAAACAAAAACATTTTTTTTAACAAAAACATTTTTTTTAACAAAAAGTTGTTTCAACTCATGTACCTATCTATCCATCCATCCATCCATCCATCCATCCATCCATCCATCCATCCATCCATCCATCCATCCATCCATCACTCCATCCATCAATCTATCTATAGAAATAGACACTTACCTGTCAGCATTGGTGCTGTTTCAGCACTCGTGCTGATATGCACGGCAAATGCAACCATTTTGCATTGACAGGTGAACAGCTGGGGGAAAACTCAAGTTCAGTTTGCGTCAGGGCGTCTGCATGGATGCAGGGTCAAAGGCCAAAGGCCTGGCACGCTACCTCACCTAACCAGCTAAACCTACCCACCACCTGCACAAAAAAACAGAAAACAAAACCAAAAAACACTGACCACTGGCGGGACCTACACAGACCCTACCCAAAATATACCAGGATAGACCACCCCTATATAAAATAACCCTAGATACAACAGCAATTTATAAAATAGACCCCTGTTAAAAAAAAACAAATCTAAAAAATAAAGTGCAGTACCGTGTCTACACACCTGGTGGCGCTAGAGGCGCACCAAACCACCACCAGTCGACTAGCCATACATCAATTACTATATAAACCAAGTTTCGTACAGATAAAACACACCGTTGCAGATATATGGACAGTTAAGATTCGGCCAATCAGATGCCCTTTATGCAAATGAGGGTGGTTACTAATGAGGGTGAAAGTCGTTTTTACCTCCCTACCTATATGCCATTTTAACCCTAACCTAACCTAACCATAGCCCCAAACTAACCCTAAACCCAAACTAACCATTAGTCCAAAGACTACTTTCAATATTTAACACAAAACAATAAAAAAATATGAACAAACAGTCGATCAAACTCATCTATCCATCTATCCATCTATCCATCTATCCATCTATCTATCCATCCATCCATCCATCACTCCATCACTCCATCACTCCATCCATCCATGTATAACACAGGCCTAAAAACATTCACTTTTTCAAACAAAAACTTTTTTTTTTTTAACAAAAAGTTGTTTAAACTCATGTATCTATATATTCATCTATTCATCTATCTATCTATTTATCTATCTATCCATCCATCCATCCATCCATCCATCACTCCATCCATCCATGTATAACACAGGCCTAAAAACATTCACTTTTTCAAACAAAAACATATTTTTTTTAACAAAAAGTGGTTTAAACTCATGTATCTATATATTCATCTATTCATCTATCTATCCATCCATCCATCCATCCATCCATCACTCCATCACTCCATCCATCAATGTAACACAGGCCTAAAAAACATTCACTTTTTCAAACAAAAACATTTTTTTTAACAAAAACATTTTTTTTAACAAAAAGTTGTTTCAACTCATGTACCTATCTATCCATCCATCCATCCATCCATCCATCCATCCATCCATCCATCCATCCATCCATCACTCCATCCATCAATCTATCTATAGAAATAGACACTTACCTGTCAGCATTGGTGCTGTTTCAGCACTCGTGCTGATATGCACGGCAAATGCAACCATTTTGCATTGACAGGTGAACAGCTGGGGGAAAACTCAAGTTCAGTTTGCGTCAGGGCGTCTGCATGGATGCAGGGTCAAAGGCCAAAGGCCTGGCACGCTACCTCACCTAACCAGCTAAACCTACCCACCACCTGCACAAAAAAACAGAAAACAAAACCAAAAAACACTGACCACTGGCGGGACCTACACAGACCCTACCCAAAATATACCAGGATAGACCACCCCTATATAAAATAACCCTAGATACAACAGCAATTTATAAAATAGACCCCTGTTAAA
Organism: Leuciscus leuciscus; assembly: GCF_965113295.1. Classification (NCBI taxonomy): domain Eukaryota; kingdom Metazoa; phylum Chordata; class Actinopteri; order Cypriniformes; family Leuciscidae; genus Leuciscus; species Leuciscus leuciscus. The sequence continues at coordinate 80,960 of NW_028118419.1, forward strand.
AAAAAACAAATCTAAAAAATAAAGTGCAGTACCGTGTCTACACACCTGGTGGCGCTAGAGGCGCACCAAACCACCACCAGTCGACTAGCCATACATCAATTACTATATAAACCAAGTTTCGTACAGATAAAACACACCGTTGCAGATATATGGACAGTTAAGATTCGGCCAATCAGATGCCCTTTATGCAAATGAGGGTGGTTACTAATGAGGGTGAAAGTCGTTTTTACCTCCCTACCTATATGCCATTTTAACCCTAACCTAACCATAGCCTCAAACTAACCCTAAACCCAAACTAACCATTAGTCCAAAGACTACTTTCAATATTTAACACAAAACAATAAAAAAATATGAACAAACAGTCGATCAAACTCATCTATCCATCTATCCATCTATCCATCTATCCATCTATCTATCCATCCATCCATCCATCACTCCATCACTCCATCACTCCATCCATCCATGTATAACACAGGCCTAAAAACATTCACTTTTTCAAACAAAAACTTTTTTTTTTTTAACAAAAAGTTGTTTAAACTCATGTATCTATATATTCATCTATTCATCTATCTATCTATTTATCTATCTATCCATCCATCCATCCATCCATCCATCACTCCATCCATCCATGTATAACACAGGCCTAAAAACATTCACTTTTTCAAACAAAAACATATTTTTTTTAACAAAAAGTGGTTTAAACTCATGTATCTATATATTCATCTATTCATCTATCTATCCATCCATCCATCCATCCATCCATCACTCCATCACTCCATCCATCAATGTAACACAGGCCTAAAAAACATTCACTTTTTCAAACAAAAACATTTTTTTTAACAAAAACATTTTTTTTAACAAAAAGTTGTTTCAACTCATGTACCTATCTATCCATCCATCCATCCATCCATCCATCCATCCATCCATCCATCCATCCATCCATCCATCCATCCATCCATCCATCACTCCATCCATCAATCTATCTATAGAAATAGACACTTACCTGTCAGCATTGGTGCTGTTTCAGCACTCGTGCTGATATGCACGGCAAATGCAACCATTTTGCATTGACAGGTGAACAGCTGGGGGAAAACTCAAGTTCAGTTTGCGTCAGGGCGTCTGCATGGATGCAGGGTCAAAGGCCAAAGGCCTGGCACGCTACCTCACCTAACCAGCTAAACCTACCCACCACCTGCACAAAAAAACAGAAAACAAAACCAAAAAACACTGACCACTGGCGGGACCTACACAGACCCTACCCAAAATATACCAGGATAGACCACCCCTATATAAAATAACCCTAGATACAACAGCAATTTATAAAATAGACCCCTGTTAAAAAAAAACAAATCTAAAAAATAAAGTGCAGTACCGTGTCTACACACCTGGTGGCGCTAGAGGCGCACCAAACCACCACCAGTCGACTAGCCATACATCAATTACTATATAAACCAAGTTTGTACAGATAAAACACACCGTTGCAGATATATGGACAGTTAAGATTCGGCCAATCAGATGCCCTTTATGCAAATGAGGGTGGTTACTAATGAGGGTGAAAGTCGTTTTTACCTCCCTACCTATATGCCATTTTAACCCTAACCTAACCTAACCATAGCCCCAAACTAACCCTAAACCCAAACTAACCATTAGTCCAAAGACTACTTTCAATATTTAACACAAAACAATAAAAAAATATGAACAAACAGTCGATCAAACTCATCTATCCATCTATCCATCTATCCATCTATCCATCTATCTATCCATCCATCCATCCATCACTCCATCACTCCATCACTCCATCCATCCATGTATAACACAGGCCTAAAAACATTCACTTTTTCAAACAAAAACTTTTTTTTTTTAACAAAAAGTTGTTTAAACTCATGTATCTATATATTCATCTATTCATCTATCTATCTATTTATCTATCTATCCATCCATCCATCCATCCATCCATCCATCACTCCATCACTCCATCCATCCATGTATAACACAGGCCTAAAAACATTCACTTTTTCAAACAAAAACATATTTTTTTTAACAAAAAGTGGTTTAAACTCATGTATCTATATATTCATCTATTCATCTATCTATCCATCCATCCATCCATCCATCCATCACTCCATCACTCCATCCATCAATGTAACACAGGCCTAAAAAACATTCACTTTTTCAAACAAAAACATTTTTTTTAACAAAAACATTTTTTTTAACAAAAAGTTGTTTCAACTCATGTACCTATCTATCCATCCATCCATCCATCCATCCATCCATCCATCCATCCATCCATCCATCCATCCATCCATCCATCACTCCATCCATCAATCTATCTATAGAAATAGACACTTACCTGTCAGCATTGGTGCTGTTTCAGCACTCGTGCTGATATGCACGGCAAATGCAACCATTTTGCATTGACAGGTGAACAGCTGGGGGAAAACTCAAGTTCAGTTTGCGTCAGGGCGTCTGCATGGATGCAGGGTCAAAGGCCAAAGGCCTGGCACGCTACCTCACCTAACCAGCTAAACCTACCCACCACCTGCACAAAAAAACAGAAAACAAAACCAAAAAACACTGACCACTGGCGGGACCTACACAGACCCTACCCAAAATATACCAGGATAGACCACCCCTATATAAAATAACCCTAGATACAACAGCAATTTATAAAATAGACCCCTGTTAAAAAAAAACAAATCTAAAAAATAAAGTGCAGTACCGTGTCTACACACCTGGTGGCGCTAGAGGCGCACCAAACCACCACCAGTCGACTAGCCATACATCAATTACTATATAAACCAAGTTTCGTACAGATAAAACACACCGTTGCAGATATATGGACAGTTAAGATTCGGCCAATCAGATGCCCTTTATGCAAATGAGGGTGGTTACTAATGAGGGTGAAAGTCGTTTTTACCTCCCTACCTATATGCCATTTTAACCCTAACCTAACCATAGCCTCAAACTAACCCTAAACCCAAACTAACCATTAGTCCAAAGACTACTTTCAATATTTAACACAAAACAATAAAAAAATATGAACAAACAGTCGATCAAACTCATCTATCCATCTATCCATCTATCCATCTATCCATCTATCTATCCATCCATCCATCCATCCATCCATCACTCCATCACTCCATCACTCCATCCATCCATGTATAACACAGGCCTAAAAACATTCACTTTTTCAAACAAAAACTTTTTTTTTTTTAACAAAAAGTTGTTTAAACTCATGTATCTATATATTCATCTATTCATCTATCTATCTATTTATCTATCTATCCATCCATCCATCCATCCATCCATCACTCCATCCATCCATGTATAACACAGGCCTAAAAACATTCACTTTTTCAAACAAAAACATATTTTTTTTAACAAAAAGTGGTTTAAACTCATGTATCTATATATTCATCTATTCATCTATCTATCCATCCATCCATCCATCCATCCATCACTCCATCACTCCATCCATCAATGTAACACAGGCCTAAAAAACATTCACTTTTTCAAACAAAAACATTTTTTTTAACAAAAACATTTTTTTTAACAAAAAGTTGTTTCAACTCATGTACCTATCTATCCATCCATCCATCCATCCATCCATCCATCCATCCATCCATCCATCCATCCATCCATCACTCCATCCATCAATCTATCTATAGAAATAGACACTTACCTGTCAGCATTGGTGCTGTTTCAGCACTCGTGCTGATATGCACGGCAAATGCAACCATTTTGCATTGACAGGTGAACAGCTGGGGGAAAACTCAAGTTCAGTTTGCGTCAGGGCGTCTGCATGGATGCAGGGTCAAAGGCCAAAGGCCTGGCACGCTACCTCACCTAACCAGCTAAACCTACCCACCACCTGCACAAAAAAACAGAAAACAAAACCAAAAAACACTGACCACTGGCGGGACCTACACAGACCCTACCCAAAATATACCAGGATAGACCACCCCTATATAAAATAACCCTAGATACAACAGCAATTTATAAAATAGACCCCTGTTAAAAAAAAACAAATCTAAAAAATAAAGTGCAGTACCGTGTCTACACACCTGGTGGCGCTAGAGGCGCACCAAACCACCACCAGTCGACTAGCCATACATCAATTACTATATAAACCAAGTTTCGTACAGATAAAACACACCGTTGCAGATATATGGACAGTTAAGATTCGGCCAATCAGATGCCCTTTATGCAAATGAGGGTGGTTACTAATGAGGGTGAAAGTCGTTTTTACCTCCCTACCTATATGCCATTTTAACCCTAACCTAACCTAACCATAGCCCCAAACTAACCCTAAACCCAAACTAACCATTAGTCCAAAGACTACTTTCAATATTTAACACAAAACAATAAAAAAATATGAACAAACAGTCGATCAAACTCATCTATCCATCTATCCATCTATCCATCTATCCATCTATCCATCTATCTATCCATCCATCCATCCATCACTCCATCACTCCATCACTCCATCCATCCATGTATAACACAGGCCTAAAAACATTCACTTTTTCAAACAAAAACTTTTTTTTTTTTAACAAAAAGTTGTTTAAACTCATGTATCTATATATTCATCTATTCATCTATCTATCTATTTATCTATCTATCCATCCATCCATCCATCCATCCATCACTCCATCCATCCATGTATAACACAGGCCTAAAAACATTCACTTTTTCAAACAAAAACATATTTTTTTTAACAAAAAGTGGTTTAAACTCATGTATCTATATATTCATCTATTCATCTATCTATCCATCCATCCATCCATCCATCCATCACTCCATCACTCCATCCATCAATGTAACACAGGCCTAAAAAACATTCACTTTTTCAAACAAAAACATTTTTTTTAACAAAAACATTTTTTTTAACAAAAAGTTGTTTCAACTCATGTACCTATCTATCCATCCATCCATCCATCCATCCATCCATCCATCCATCCATCCATCCATCCATCCATCCATCACTCCATCCATCAATCTATCTATAGAAATAGACACTTACCTGTCAGCATTGGTGCTGTTTCAGCACTCGTGCTGATATGCACGGCAAATGCAACCATTTTGCATTGACAGGTGAACAGCTGGGGGAAAACTCAAGTTCAGTTTGCGTCAGGGCGTCTGCATGGATGCAGGGTCAAAGGCCAAAGGCCTGGCACGCTACCTCACCTAACCAGCTAAACCTACCCACCACCTGCACAAAAAAACAGAAAACAAAACCAAAAAACACTGACCACTGGCGGGACCTACACAGACCCTACCCAAAATATACCAGGATAGACCACCCCTATATAAAATAACCCTAGATACAACAGCAATTTATAAAATAGACCCCTGTTAAAAAAAAACAAATCTAAAAAATAAAGTGCAGTACCGTGTCTACACACCTGGTGGCGCTAGAGGCGCACCAAACCACCACCAGTCGACTAGCCATACATCAATTACTATATAAACCAAGTTTCGTACAGATAAAACACACCGTTGCAGATATATGGACAGTTAAGATTCGGCCAATCAGATGCCCTTTATGCAAATGAGGGTGGTTACTAATGAGGGTGAAAGTCGTTTTTACCTCCCTACCTATATGCCATTTTAACCCTAACCTAACCATAGCCTCAAACTAACCCTAAACCCAAACTAACCATTAGTCCAAAGACTACTTTCAATATTTAACACAAAACAATAAAAAAATATGAACAAACAGTCGATCAAACTCATCTATCCATCTATCCATCTATCCATCTATCCATCTATCTATCCATCCATCCATCCATCACTCCATCACTCCATCACTCCATCCATCCATGTATAACACAGGCCTAAAAACATTCACTTTTTCAAACAAAAACTTTTTTTTTTAACAAAAAGTTGTTTAAACTCATGTATCTATATATTCATCTATTCATCTATCTATCTATTTATCTATCTATCCATCCATCCATCCATCCATCCATCACTCCATCCATCCATGTATAACACAGGCCTAAAAACATTCACTTTTTCAAACAAAAACATATTTTTTTTAACAAAAAGTGGTTTAAACTCATGTATCTATATATTCATCTATTCATCTATCTATCCATCCATCCATCCATCCATCCATCACTCCATCACTCCATCCATCAATGTAACACAGGCCTAAAAAACATTCACTTTTTCAAACAAAAACATTTTTTTTAACAAAAACATTTTTTTTAACAAAAAGTTGTTTCAACTCATGTACCTATCTATCCATCCATCCATCCATCCATCCATCCATCCATCCATCCATCCATCCATCCATCCATCCATCCATCCATCACTCCATCCATCAATCTATCTATAGAAATAGACACTTACCTGTCAGCATTGGTGCTGTTTCAGCACTCGTGCTGATATGCACGGCAAATGCAACCATTTTGCATTGACAGGTGAACAGCTGGGGGAAAACTCAAGTTCAGTTTGCGTCAGGGCGTCTGCATGGATGCAGGGTCAAAGGCCAAAGGCCTGGCACGCTACCTCACCTAACCAGCTAAACCTACCCACCACCTGCACAAAAAAACAGAAAACAAAACCAAAAAACACTGACCACTGGCGGGACCTACACAGACCCTACCCAAAATATACCAGGATAGACCACCCCTATATAAAATAACCCTAGATACAACAGCAATTTATAAAATAGACCCCTGTTAAAAAAAAACAAATCTAAAAAATAAAGTGCAGTACCGTGTCTACACACCTGGTGGCGCTAGAGGCGCACCAAACCACCACCAGTCGACTAGCCATACATCAATTACTATATAAACCAAGTTTCGTACAGATAAAACACACCGTTGCAGATATATGGACAGTTAAGATTCGGCCAATCAGATGCCCTTTATGCAAATGAGGGTGGTTACTAATGAGGGTGAAAGTCGTTTTTACCTCCCTACCTATATGCCATTTTAACCCTAACCTAACCTAACCATAGCCCCAAACTAACCCTAAACCCAAACTAACCATTAGTCCAAAGACTACTTTCAATATTTAACACAAAACAATAAAAAAATATGAACAAACAGTCGATCAAACTCATCTATCCATCTATCCATCTATCCATCTATCCATCTATCTATCCATCCATCCATCCATCACTCCATCACTCCATCACTCCATCCATCCATGTATAACACAGGCCTAAAAACATTCACTTTTTCAAACAAAAACTTTTTTTTTTTTAACAAAAAGTTGTTTAAACTCATGTATCTATATATTCATCTATTCATCTATCTATCTATTTATCTATCTATCCATCCATCCATCCATCCATCCATCCATCACTCCATCACTCCATCCATCCATGTATAACACAGGCCTAAAAACATTCACTTTTTCAAACAAAAACATATTTTTTTTAACAAAAAGTGGTTTAAACTCATGTATCTATATATTCATCTATTCATCTATCTATCCATCCATCCATCCATCCATCCATCACTCCATCACTCCATCCATCAATGTAACACAGGCCTAAAAAACATTCACTTTTTCAAACAAAAACATTTTTTTTAACAAAAACATTTTTTTTAACAAAAAGTTGTTTCAACTCATGTACCTATCTATCCATCCATCCATCCATCCATCCATCCATCCATCCATCCATCCATCCATCCATCCATCCATCCATCACTCCATCCATCAATCTATCTATAGAAATAGACACTTACCTGTCAGCATTGGTGCTGTTTCAGCACTCGTGCTGATATGCACGGCAAATGCAACCATTTTGCATTGACAGGTGAACAGCTGGGGGAAAACTCAAGTTCAGTTTGCGTCAGGGCGTCTGCATGGATGCAGGGTCAAAGGCCAAAGGCCTGGCACGCTACCTCACCTAACCAGCTAAACCTACCCACCACCTGCACAAAAAAACAGAAAACAAAACCAAAAAACACTGACCACTGGCGGGACCTACACAGACCCTACCCAAAATATACCA
>NW_028118418.1:0-87687 GCF_965113295.1 Leuciscus leuciscus
TAAACTCATGTATCTATATATTCATCTATTCATCTATCTATCCATCCATCCATCCATCCATCCATCACTCCATCACTCCATCCATCAATGTAACACAGGCCTAAAAAACCTTCACTTTTTCAAACAAAAACATTTTTTTTAACAAAAACATTTTTTTTAACAAAAAGTTGTTTCAACTCATGTACCTATCTATCCATCCATCCATCCATCCATCCATCCATCCATCCATCCATCCATCCATCCATCACTCCATCCATCAATCTATCTATAGAAATAGACACTTACCTGTCAGCATTGGTGCTGTTTCAGCACTCGTGCTGATATGCACGGCAAATGCAACCATTTTGCATTGACAGGTGAACAGCTGGGGGAAAACTCAAGTTCAGTTTGCGTCAGGGCGTCTGCATGGATGCAGGGTCAAAGGCCAAAGGCCTGGCACGCTACCTCACCTAACCAGCTAAACCTACCCACCACCTGCACAAAAAAACAGAAAACAAAACCAAAAAACACTGACCACTGGCGGGACCTACACAGACCCTACCCAAAATATACCAGGATAGACCACCCCTATATAAAATAACCCTAGATACAACAGCAATTTATAAAATAGACCCCTGTTAAAAAAAAACAAATCTAAAAAATAAAGTGCAGTACCGTGTCTACACACCTGGTGGCGCTAGAGGCGCACCAAACCACCACCAGTCGACTAGCCATACATCAATTACTATATAAACCAAGTTTCGTACAGATAAAACACACCGTTGCAGATATATGGACAGTTAAGATTCGGCCAATCAGATGCCCTTTATGCAAATGAGGGTGGTTACTAATGAGGGTGAAAGTCGTTTTTACCTCCCTACCTATATGCCATTTTAACCCTAACCTAACCATAGCCTCAAACTAACCCTAAACCCAAACTAACCATTAGTCCAAAGACTACTTTCAATATTTAACACAAAACAATAAAAAAATATGAACAAACAGTCGATCAAACTCATCTATCCATCTATCCATCTATCCATCTATCCATCTATCTATCCATCCATCCATCCATCCATCACTCCATCACTCCATCACTCCATCCATCCATGTATAACACAGGCCTAAAAACATTCACTTTTTCAAACAAAAACTTTTTTTTTTTTAACAAAAAGTTGTTTAAACTCATGTATCTATATATTCATCTATTCATCTATCTATCTATTTATCTATCTATCCATCCATCCATCCATCCATCCATCACTCCATCCATCCATGTATAACACAGGCCTAAAAACATTCACTTTTTCAAACAAAAACATATTTTTTTTAACAAAAAGTGGTTTAAACTCATGTATCTATATATTCATCTATTCATCTATCTATCCATCCATCCATCCATCCATCCATCACTCCATCACTCCATCCATCAATGTAACACAGGCCTAAAAAACATTCACTTTTTCAAACAAAAACATTTTTTTTAACAAAAACATTTTTTTTAACAAAAAGTTGTTTCAACTCATGTACCTATCTATCCATCCATCCATCCATCCATCCATCCATCCATCCATCCATCCATCCATCCATCCATCCATCCATCCATCCATCACTCCATCCATCAATCTATCTATAGAAATAGACACTTACCTGTCAGCATTGGTGCTGTTTCAGCACTCGTGCTGATATGCACGGCAAATGCAACCATTTTGCATTGACAGGTGAACAGCTGGGGGAAAACTCAAGTTCAGTTTGCGTCAGGGCGTCTGCATGGATGCAGGGTCAAAGGCCAAAGGCCTGGCACGCTACCTCACCTAACCAGCTAAACCTACCCACCACCTGCACAAAAAAACAGAAAACAAAACCAAAAAACACTGACCACTGGCGGGACCTACACAGACCCTACCCAAAATATACCAGGATAGACCACCCCTATATAAAATAACCCTAGATACAACAGCAATTTATAAAATAGACCCCTGTTAAAAAAAAACAAATCTAAAAAATAAAGTGCAGTACCGTGTCTACACACCTGGTGGCGCTAGAGGCGCACCAAACCACCACCAGTCGACTAGCCATACATCAATTACTATATAAACCAAGTTTCGTACAGATAAAACACACCGTTGCAGATATATGGACAGGATTCGGCCAATCAGATGCCCTTTATGCAAATGAGGGTGGTTACTAATGAGGGTGAAAGTCGTTTTTACCTCCCTACCTATATGCCATTTTAACCCTAACCTAACCATAGCCTAACCTAACCATAGCCCCAAACTAACCCTAAACCCAAACTAACCATTAGTCCAAAGACTACTTTCAATATTTAACACAAAACAATAAAAAAATATGAACAAACAGTCGATCAAACTCATCTATCCATCTATCCATCTATCCATCTATCCATCTATCTATCCATCCATCCATCCATCCATCCATCACTCCATCACTCCATCCATCCATGTATAACACAGGCCTAAAAACATTCACTTTTTCAAACAAAAACTTTTTTTTTTTTAACAAAAAGTTGTTTAAACTCATGTATCTATATATTCATCTATTCATCTATCTATCTATTTATCTATCTATCCATCCATCCATCCATCCATCCATCACTCCATCCATCCATGTATAACACAGGCCTAAAAACATTCACTTTTTCAAACAAAAACATATTTTTTTTAACAAAAAGTGGTTTAAACTCATGTATCTATATATTCATCTATTCATCTATCTATCCATCCATCCATCCATCCATCCATCACTCCATCACTCCATCCATCAATGTAACACAGGCCTAAAAAACATTCACTTTTTCAAACAAAAACATTTTTTTTAACAAAAACATTTTTTTTAACAAAAAGTTGTTTCAACTCATGTACCTATCTATCCATCCATCCATCCATCCATCCATCCATCCATCCATCCATCCATCCATCCATCCATCCATCCATCCATCCATCACTCCATCCATCAATCTATCTATAGAAATAGACACTTACCTGTCAGCATTGGTGCTGTTTCAGCACTCGTGCTGATATGCACGGCAAATGCAACCATTTTGCATTGACAGGTGAACAGCTGGGGGAAAACTCAAGTTCAGTTTGCGTCAGGGCGTCTGCATGGATGCAGGGTCAAAGGCCAAAGGCCTGGCACGCTACCTCACCTAACCAGCTAAACCTACCCACCACCTGCACAAAAAAACAGAAAACAAAACCAAAAAACACTGACCACTGGCGGGACCTACACAGACCCTACCCAAAATATACCAGGATAGACCACCCCTATATAAAATAACCCTAGATACAACAGCAATTTATAAAATAGACCCCTGTTAAAAAAAAACAAATCTAAAAAATAAAGTGCAGTACCGTGTCTACACACCTGGTGGCGCTAGAGGCGCACCAAACCACCACCAGTCGACTAGCCATACATCAATTACTATATAAACCAAGTTTCGTACAGATAAAACACACCGTTGCAGATATATGGACAGTTAAGATTCGGCCAATCAGATGCCCTTTATGCAAATGAGGGTGGTTACTAATGAGGGTGAAAGTCGTTTTTACCTCCCTACCTATATGCCATTTTAACCCTAACCTAACCATAGCCTCAAACTAACCCTAAACCCAAACTAACCATTAGTCCAAAGACTACTTTCAATATTTAACACAAAACAATAAAAAAATATGAACAAACAGTCGATCAAACTCATCTATCCATCTATCCATCTATCCATCTATCCATCTATCTATCCATCCATCCATCCATCCATCACTCCATCACTCCATCACTCCATCCATCCATGTATAACACAGGCCTAAAAACATTCACTTTTTCAAACAAAAACTTTTTTTTTTTTAACAAAAAGTTGTTTAAACTCATGTATCTATATATTCATCTATTCATCTATCTATCTATTTATCTATCTATCCATCCATCCATCCATCCATCCATCACTCCATCCATCCATGTATAACACAGGCCTAAAAACATTCACTTTTTCAAACAAAAACATATTTTTTTTAACAAAAAGTGGTTTAAACTCATGTATCTATATATTCATCTATTCATCTATCTATCCATCCATCCATCCATCCATCCATCACTCCATCACTCCATCCATCAATGTAACACAGGCCTAAAAAACATTCACTTTTTCAAACAAAAACATTTTTTTTAACAAAAACATTTTTTTTAACAAAAAGTTGTTTCAACTCATGTACCTATCTATCCATCCATCCATCCATCCATCCATCCATCCATCCATCCATCCATCCATCCATCCATCCATCCATCCATCCATCCATCCATCCATCCATCCATCCATCACTCCATCCATCAATCTATCTATAGAAATAGACACTTACCTGTCAGCATTGGTGCTGTTTCAGCACTCGTGCTGATATGCACGGCAAATGCAACCATTTTGCATTGACAGGTGAACAGCTGGGGGAAAACTCAAGTTCAGTTTGCGTCAGGGCGTCTGCATGGATGCAGGGTCAAAGGCCAAAGGCCTGGCACGCTACCTCACCTAACCAGCTAAACCTACCCACCACCTGCACAAAAAAACAGAAAACAAAACCAAAAAACACTGACCACTGGCGGGACCTACACAGACCCTACCCAAAATATACCAGGATAGACCACCCCTATATAAAATAACCCTAGATACAACAGCAATTTATAAAATAGACCCCTGTTAAAAAAAAACAAATCTAAAAAATAAAGTGCAGTACCGTGTCTACACACCTGGTGGCGCTAGAGGCGCACCAAACCACCACCAGTCGACTAGCCATACATCAATTACTATATAAACCAAGTTTCGTACAGATAAAACACACCGTTGCAGATATATGGACAGTTAAGATTCGGCCAATCAGATGCCCTTTATGCAAATGAGGGTGGTTACTAATGAGGGTGAAAGTCGTTTTTACCTCCCTACCTATATGCCATTTTAACCCTAACCTAACCATAGCCTCAAACTAACCCTAAACCCAAACTAACCATTAGTCCAAAGACTACTTTCAATATTTAACACAAAACAATAAAAAAATATGAACAAACAGTCGATCAAACTCATCTATCCATCTATCCATCTATCCATCTATCCATCTATCTATCCATCCATCCATCCATCACTCCATCACTCCATCACTCCATCCATCCATGTATAACACAGGCCTAAAAACATTCACTTTTTCAAACAAAAACTTTTTTTTTTTTAACAAAAAGTTGTTTAAACTCATGTATCTATATATTCATCTATTCATCTATCTATCTATTTATCTATCTATCCATCCATCCATCCATCCATCCATCCATCACTCCATCACTCCATCCATCCATGTATAACACAGGCCTAAAAACATTCACTTTTTCAAACAAAAACATATTTTTTTTAACAAAAAGTGGTTTAAACTCATGTATCTATATATTCATCTATTCATCTATCTATCCATCCATCCATCCATCCATCCATCACTCCATCACTCCATCCATCAATGTAACACAGGCCTAAAAAACATTCACTTTTTCAAACAAAAACATTTTTTTTAACAAAAACATTTTTTTTAACAAAAAGTTGTTTCAACTCATGTACCTATCTATCCATCCATCCATCCATCCATCCATCCATCCATCCATCCATCCATCCATCCATCCATCCATCCATCCATCCATCCATCCATCACTCCATCCATCAATCTATCTATAGAAATAGACACTTACCTGTCAGCATTGGTGCTGTTTCAGCACTCGTGCTGATATGCACGGCAAATGCAACCATTTTGCATTGACAGGTGAACAGCTGGGGGAAAACTCAAGTTCAGTTTGCGTCAGGGCGTCTGCATGGATGCAGGGTCAAAGGCCAAAGGCCTGGCACGCTACCTCACCTAACCAGCTAAACCTACCCACCACCTGCACAAAAAAACAGAAAACAAAACCAAAAAACACTGACCACTGGCGGGACCTACACAGACCCTACCCAAAATATACCAGGATAGACCACCCCTATATAAAATAACCCTAGATACAACAGCAATTTATAAAATAGACCCCTGTTAAAAAAAAACAAATCTAAAAAATAAAGTGCAGTACCGTGTCTACACACCTGGTGGCGCTAGAGGCGCACCAAACCACCACCAGTCGACTAGCCATACATCAATTACTATATAAACCAAGTTTCGTACAGATAAAACACACCGTTGCAGATATATGGACAGTTAAGATTCGGCCAATCAGATGCCCTTTATGCAAATGAGGGTGGTTACTAATGAGGGTGAAAGTCGTTTTTACCTCCCTACCTATATGCCATTTTAACCCTAACCTAACCATAGCCTAACCTAACCATAGCCCCAAACTAACCCTAAACCCAAACTAACCATTAGTCCAAAGACTACTTTCAATATTTAACACAAAACAATAAAAAAATATGAACAAACAGTCGATCAAACTCATCTATCCATCTATCCATCTATCCATCTATCCATCTATCTATCCATCCATCCATCCATCCATCCATCACTCCATCACTCCATCCATCCATGTATAACACAGGCCTAAAAACATTCACTTTTTCAAACAAAAACTTTTTTTTTTTTAACAAAAAGTTGTTTAAACTCATGTATCTATATATTCATCTATTCATCTATCTATCTATTTATCTATCTATCCATCCATCCATCCATCCATCCATCACTCCATCCATCCATGTATAACACAGGCCTAAAAACATTCACTTTTTCAAACAAAAACATATTTTTTTTAACAAAAAGTGGTTTAAACTCATGTATCTATATATTCATCTATTCATCTATCTATCCATCCATCCATCCATCCATCCATCACTCCATCACTCCATCCATCAATGTAACACAGGCCTAAAAAACCTTCACTTTTTCAAACAAAAACATTTTTTTTAACAAAAACATTTTTTTTAACAAAAAGTTGTTTCAACTCATGTACCTATCTATCCATCCATCCATCCATCCATCCATCCATCCATCCATCCATCCATCCATCCATCACTCCATCCATCAATCTATCTATAGAAATAGACACTTACCTGTCAGCATTGGTGCTGTTTCAGCACTCGTGCTGATATGCACGGCAAATGCAACCATTTTGCATTGACAGGTGAACAGCTGGGGGAAAACTCAAGTTCAGTTTGCGTCAGGGCGTCTGCATGGATGCAGGGTCAAAGGCCAAAGGCCTGGCACGCTACCTCACCTAACCAGCTAAACCTACCCACCACCTGCACAAAAAAACAGAAAACAAAACCAAAAAACACTGACCACTGGCGGGACCTACACAGACCCTACCCAAAATATACCAGGATAGACCACCCCTATATAAAATAACCCTAGATACAACAGCAATTTATAAAATAGACCCCTGTTAAAAAAAAACAAATCTAAAAAATAAAGTGCAGTACCGTGTCTACACACCTGGTGGCGCTAGAGGCGCACCAAACCACCACCAGTCGACTAGCCATACATCAATTACTATATAAACCAAGTTTCGTACAGATAAAACACACCGTTGCAGATATATGGACAGTTAAGATTCGGCCAATCAGATGCCCTTTATGCAAATGAGGGTGGTTACTAATGAGGGTGAAAGTCGTTTTTACCTCCCTACCTATATGCCATTTTAACCCTAACCTAACCATAGCCTCAAACTAACCCTAAACCCAAACTAACCATTAGTCCAAAGACTACTTTCAATATTTAACACAAAACAATAAAAAAATATGAACAAACAGTCGATCAAACTCATCTATCCATCTATCCATCTATCCATCTATCCATCTATCTATCCATCCATCCATCCATCACTCCATCACTCCATCACTCCATCCATCCATGTATAACACAGGCCTAAAAACATTCACTTTTTCAAACAAAAACTTTTTTTTTTTTAACAAAAAGTTGTTTAAACTCATGTATCTATATATTCATCTATTCATCTATCTATCTATTTATCTATCTATCCATCCATCCATCCATCCATCCATCCATCACTCCATCACTCCATCCATCCATGTATAACACAGGCCTAAAAACATTCACTTTTTCAAACAAAAACATATTTTTTTTAACAAAAAGTGGTTTAAACTCATGTATCTATATATTCATCTATTCATCTATCTATCCATCCATCCATCCATCCATCCATCACTCCATCACTCCATCCATCAATGTAACACAGGCCTAAAAAACATTCACTTTTTCAAACAAAAACATTTTTTTTAACAAAAACATTTTTTTTAACAAAAAGTTGTTTCAACTCATGTACCTATCTATCCATCCATCCATCCATCCATCCATCCATCCATCCATCCATCCATCCATCCATCCATCCATCCATCCATCCATCCATCCATCCATCCATCCATCCATCCATCACTCCATCCATCAATCTATCTATAGAAATAGACACTTACCTGTCAGCATTGGTGCTGTTTCAGCACTCGTGCTGATATGCACGGCAAATGCAACCATTTTGCATTGACAGGTGAACAGCTGGGGGAAAACTCAAGTTCAGTTTGCGTCAGGGCGTCTGCATGGATGCAGGGTCAAAGGCCAAAGGCCTGGCACGCTACCTCACCTAACCAGCTAAACCTACCCACCACCTGCACAAAAAAACAGAAAACAAAACCAAAAAACACTGACCACTGGCGGGACCTACACAGACCCTACCCAAAATATACCAGGATAGACCACCCCTATATAAAATAACCCTAGATACAACAGCAATTTATAAAATAGACCCCTGTTAAAAAAAAACAAATCTAAAAAATAAAGTGCAGTACCGTGTCTACACACCTGGTGGCGCTAGAGGCGCACCAAACCACCACCAGTCGACTAGCCATACATCAATTACTATATAAACCAAGTTTCGTACAGATAAAACACACCGTTGCAGATATATGGACAGTTAAGATTCGGCCAATCAGATGCCCTTTATGCAAATGAGGGTGGTTACTAATGAGGGTGAAAGTCGTTTTTACCTCCCTACCTATATGCCATTTTAACCCTAACCTAACCATAGCCTAACCTAACCATAGCCCCAAACTAACCCTAAACCCAAACTAACCATTAGTCCAAAGACTACTTTCAATATTTAACACAAAACAATAAAAAAATATGAACAAACAGTCGATCAAACTCATCTATCCATCTATCCATCTATCCATCTATCCATCTATCTATCCATCCATCCATCCATCCATCCATCACTCCATCACTCCATCCATCCATGTATAACACAGGCCTAAAAACATTCACTTTTTCAAACAAAAACTTTTTTTTTTTTAACAAAAAGTTGTTTAAACTCATGTATCTATATATTCATCTATTCATCTATCTATCTATTTATCTATCTATCCATCCATCCATCCATCCATCCATCACTCCATCCATCCATGTATAACACAGGCCTAAAAACATTCACTTTTTCAAACAAAAACATATTTTTTTTAACAAAAAGTGGTTTAAACTCATGTATCTATATATTCATCTATTCATCTATCTATCCATCCATCCATCCATCCATCCATCACTCCATCACTCCATCCATCAATGTAACACAGGCCTAAAAAACATTCACTTTTTCAAACAAAAACATTTTTTTTAACAAAAACATTTTTTTTAACAAAAAGTTGTTTCAACTCATGTACCTATCTATCCATCCATCCATCCATCCATCCATCCATCCATCCATCCATCCATCCATCCATCCATCCATCCATCCATCCATCCATCCATCCATCCATCCATCCATCCATCACTCCATCCATCAATCTATCTATAGAAATAGACACTTACCTGTCAGCATTGGTGCTGTTTCAGCACTCGTGCTGATATGCACGGCAAATGCAACCATTTTGCATTGACAGGTGAACAGCTGGGGGAAAACTCAAGTTCAGTTTGCGTCAGGGCGTCTGCATGGATGCAGGGTCAAAGGCCAAAGGCCTGGCACGCTACCTCACCTAACCAGCTAAACCTACCCACCACCTGCACAAAAAAACAGAAAACAAAACCAAAAAACACTGACCACTGGCGGGACCTACACAGACCCTACCCAAAATATACCAGGATAGACCACCCCTATATAAAATAACCCTAGATACAACAGCAATTTATAAAATAGACCCCTGTTAAAAAAAAACAAATCTAAAAAATAAAGTGCAGTACCGTGTCTACACACCTGGTGGCGCTAGAGGCGCACCAAACCACCACCAGTCGACTAGCCATACATCAATTACTATATAAACCAAGTTTCGTACAGATAAAACACACCGTTGCAGATATATGGACAGTTAAGATTCGGCCAATCAGATGCCCTTTATGCAAATGAGGGTGGTTACTAATGAGGGTGAAAGTCGTTTTTACCTCCCTACCTATATGCCATTTTAACCCTAACCTAACCATAGCCTCAAACTAACCCTAAACCCAAACTAACCATTAGTCCAAAGACTACTTTCAATATTTAACACAAAACAATAAAAAAATATGAACAAACAGTCGATCAAACTCATCTATCCATCTATCCATCTATCCATCTATCCATCTATCTATCCATCCATCCATCCATCCATCACTCCATCACTCCATCACTCCATCCATCCATGTATAACACAGGCCTAAAAACATTCACTTTTTCAAACAAAAACTTTTTTTTTTTTAACAAAAAGTTGTTTAAACTCATGTATCTATATATTCATCTATTCATCTATCTATCTATTTATCTATCTATCCATCCATCCATCCATCCATCCATCACTCCATCCATCCATGTATAACACAGGCCTAAAAACATTCACTTTTTCAAACAAAAACATATTTTTTTTAACAAAAAGTGGTTTAAACTCATGTATCTATATATTCATCTATTCATCTATCTATCCATCCATCCATCCATCCATCCATCACTCCATCACTCCATCCATCAATGTAACACAGGCCTAAAAAACATTCACTTTTTCAAACAAAAACATTTTTTTTAACAAAAACATTTTTTTTAACAAAAAGTTGTTTCAACTCATGTACCTATCTATCCATCCATCCATCCATCCATCCATCCATCCATCCATCCATCCATCCATCCATCCATCCATCCATCCATCCATCCATCCATCCATCCATCCATCCATCCATCCATCCATCCATCCATCACTCCATCCATCAATCTATCTATAGAAATAGACACTTACCTGTCAGCATTGGTGCTGTTTCAGCACTCGTGCTGATATGCACGGCAAATGCAACCATTTTGCATTGACAGGTGAACAGCTGGGGGAAAACTCAAGTTCAGTTTGCGTCAGGGCGTCTGCATGGATGCAGGGTCAAAGGCCAAAGGCCTGGCACGCTACCTCACCTAACCAGCTAAACCTACCCACCACCTGCACAAAAAAACAGAAAACAAAACCAAAAAACACTGACCACTGGCGGGACCTACACAGACCCTACCCAAAATATACCAGGATAGACCACCCCTATATAAAATAACCCTAGATACAACAGCAATTTATAAAATAGACCCCTGTTAAAAAAAAACAAATCTAAAAAATAAAGTGCAGTACCGTGTCTACACACCTGGTGGCGCTAGAGGCGCACCAAACCACCACCAGTCGACTAGCCATACATCAATTACTATATAAACCAAGTTTCGTACAGATAAAACACACCGTTGCAGATATATGGACAGTTAAGATTCGGCCAATCAGATGCCCTTTATGCAAATGAGGGTGGTTACTAATGAGGGTGAAAGTCGTTTTTACCTCCCTACCTATATGCCATTTTAACCCTAACCTAACCATAGCCTCAAACTAACCCTAAACCCAAACTAACCATTAGTCCAAAGACTACTTTCAATATTTAACACAAAACAATAAAAAAATATGAACAAACAGTCGATCAAACTCATCTATCCATCTATCCATCTATCCATCTATCCATCTATCTATCCATCCATCCATCCATCCATCACTCCATCACTCCATCACTCCATCCATCCATGTATAACACAGGCCTAAAAACATTCACTTTTTCAAACAAAAACTTTTTTTTTTTTAACAAAAAGTTGTTTAAACTCATGTATCTATATATTCATCTATTCATCTATCTATCTATTTATCTATCTATCCATCCATCCATCCATCCATCCATCACTCCATCCATCCATGTATAACACAGGCCTAAAAACATTCACTTTTTCAAACAAAAACATATTTTTTTTAACAAAAAGTGGTTTAAACTCATGTATCTATATATTCATCTATTCATCTATCTATCCATCCATCCATCCATCCATCCATCACTCCATCACTCCATCCATCAATGTAACACAGGCCTAAAAAACATTCACTTTTTCAAACAAAAACATTTTTTTTAACAAAAACATTTTTTTTAACAAAAAGTTGTTTCAACTCATGTACCTATCTATCCATCCATCCATCCATCCATCCATCCATCCATCCATCCATCCATCCATCCATCCATCCATCCATCCATCCATCCATCCATCCATCCATCCATCCATCCATCCATCACTCCATCCATCAATCTATCTATAGAAATAGACACTTACCTGTCAGCATTGGTGCTGTTTCAGCACTCGTGCTGATATGCACGGCAAATGCAACCATTTTGCATTGACAGGTGAACAGCTGGGGGAAAACTCAAGTTCAGTTTGCGTCAGGGCGTCTGCATGGATGCAGGGTCAAAGGCCAAAGGCCTGGCACGCTACCTCACCTAACCAGCTAAACCTACCCACCACCTGCACAAAAAAACAGAAAACAAAACCAAAAAACACTGACCACTGGCGGGACCTACACAGACCCTACCCAAAATATACCAGGATAGACCACCCCTATATAAAATAACCCTAGATACAACAGCAATTTATAAAATAGACCCCTGTTAAAAAAAAACAAATCTAAAAAATAAAGTGCAGTACCGTGTCTACACACCTGGTGGCGCTAGAGGCGCACCAAACCACCACCAGTCGACTAGCCATACATCAATTACTATATAAACCAAGTTTCGTACAGATAAAACACACCGTTGCAGATATATGGACAGTTAAGATTCGGCCAATCAGATGCCCTTTATGCAAATGAGGGTGGTTACTAATGAGGGTGAAAGTCGTTTTTACCTCCCTACCTATATGCCATTTTAACCCTAACCTAACCATAGCCTCAAACTAACCCTAAACCCAAACTAACCATTAGTCCAAAGACTACTTTCAATATTTAACACAAAACAATAAAAAAATATGAACAAACAGTCGATCAAACTCATCTATCCATCTATCCATCTATCCATCTATCCATCTATCTATCCATCCATCCATCCATCACTCCATCACTCCATCACTCCATCCATCCATGTATAACACAGGCCTAAAAACATTCACTTTTTCAAACAAAAACTTTTTTTTTTTTAACAAAAAGTTGTTTAAACTCATGTATCTATATATTCATCTATTCATCTATCTATCTATTTATCTATCTATCCATCCATCCATCCATCCATCCATCCATCACTCCATCACTCCATCCATCCATGTATAACACAGGCCTAAAAACATTCACTTTTTCAAACAAAAACATATTTTTTTTAACAAAAAGTGGTTTAAACTCATGTATCTATATATTCATCTATTCATCTATCTATCCATCCATCCATCCATCCATCCATCACTCCATCACTCCATCCATCAATGTAACACAGGCCTAAAAAACATTCACTTTTTCAAACAAAAACATTTTTTTTAACAAAAACATTTTTTTTAACAAAAAGTTGTTTCAACTCATGTACCTATCTATCCATCCATCCATCCATCCATCCATCCATCCATCCATCCATCCATCCATCCATCCATCCATCCATCCATCCATCCATCCATCCATCACTCCATCCATCAATCTATCTATAGAAATAGACACTTACCTGTCAGCATTGGTGCTGTTTCAGCACTCGTGCTGATATGCACGGCAAATGCAACCATTTTGCATTGACAGGTGAACAGCTGGGGGAAAACTCAAGTTCAGTTTGCGTCAGGGCGTCTGCATGGATGCAGGGTCAAAGGCCAAAGGCCTGGCACGCTACCTCACCTAACCAGCTAAACCTACCCACCACCTGCACAAAAAAACAGAAAACAAAACCAAAAAACACTGACCACTGGCGGGACCTACACAGACCCTACCCAAAATATACCAGGATAGACCACCCCTATATAAAATAACCCTAGATACAACAGCAATTTATAAAATAGACCCCTGTTAAAAAAAAACAAATCTAAAAAATAAAGTGCAGTACCGTGTCTACACACCTGGTGGCGCTAGAGGCGCACCAAACCACCACCAGTCGACTAGCCATACATCAATTACTATATAAACCAAGTTTCGTACAGATAAAACACACCGTTGCAGATATATGGACAGTTAAGATTCGGCCAATCAGATGCCCTTTATGCAAATGAGGGTGGTTACTAATGAGGGTGAAAGTCGTTTTTACCTCCCTACCTATATGCCATTTTAACCCTAACCTAACCATAGCCTAACCTAACCATAGCCCCAAACTAACCCTAAACCCAAACTAACCATTAGTCCAAAGACTACTTTCAATATTTAACACAAAACAATAAAAAAATATGAACAAACAGTCGATCAAACTCATCTATCCATCTATCCATCTATCCATCTATCCATCTATCTATCCATCCATCCATCCATCCATCCATCACTCCATCACTCCATCCATCCATGTATAACACAGGCCTAAAAACATTCACTTTTTCAAACAAAAACTTTTTTTTTTTTAACAAAAAGTTGTTTAAACTCATGTATCTATATATTCATCTATTCATCTATCTATCTATTTATCTATCTATCCATCCATCCATCCATCCATCCATCACTCCATCCATCCATGTATAACACAGGCCTAAAAACATTCACTTTTTCAAACAAAAACATATTTTTTTTAACAAAAAGTGGTTTAAACTCATGTATCTATATATTCATCTATTCATCTATCTATCCATCCATCCATCCATCCATCCATCACTCCATCACTCCATCCATCAATGTAACACAGGCCTAAAAAACCTTCACTTTTTCAAACAAAAACATTTTTTTTAACAAAAACATTTTTTTTAACAAAAAGTTGTTTCAACTCATGTACCTATCTATCCATCCATCCATCCATCCATCCATCCATCCATCCATCCATCCATCCATCCATCACTCCATCCATCAATCTATCTATAGAAATAGACACTTACCTGTCAGCATTGGTGCTGTTTCAGCACTCGTGCTGATATGCACGGCAAATGCAACCATTTTGCATTGACAGGTGAACAGCTGGGGGAAAACTCAAGTTCAGTTTGCGTCAGGGCGTCTGCATGGATGCAGGGTCAAAGGCCAAAGGCCTGGCACGCTACCTCACCTAACCAGCTAAACCTACCCACCACCTGCACAAAAAAACAGAAAACAAAACCAAAAAACACTGACCACTGGCGGGACCTACACAGACCCTACCCAAAATATACCAGGATAGACCACCCCTATATAAAATAACCCTAGATACAACAGCAATTTATAAAATAGACCCCTGTTAAAAAAAAACAAATCTAAAAAATAAAGTGCAGTACCGTGTCTACACACCTGGTGGCGCTAGAGGCGCACCAAACCACCACCAGTCGACTAGCCATACATCAATTACTATATAAACCAAGTTTCGTACAGATAAAACACACCGTTGCAGATATATGGACAGTTAAGATTCGGCCAATCAGATGCCCTTTATGCAAATGAGGGTGGTTACTAATGAGGGTGAAAGTCGTTTTTACCTCCCTACCTATATGCCATTTTAACCCTAACCTAACCATAGCCTCAAACTAACCCTAAACCCAAACTAACCATTAGTCCAAAGACTACTTTCAATATTTAACACAAAACAATAAAAAAATATGAACAAACAGTCGATCAAACTCATCTATCCATCTATCCATCTATCCATCTATCCATCTATCTATCCATCCATCCATCCATCCATCACTCCATCACTCCATCACTCCATCCATCCATGTATAACACAGGCCTAAAAACATTCACTTTTTCAAACAAAAACTTTTTTTTTTTTAACAAAAAGTTGTTTAAACTCATGTATCTATATATTCATCTATTCATCTATCTATCTATTTATCTATCTATCCATCCATCCATCCATCCATCCATCACTCCATCCATCCATGTATAACACAGGCCTAAAAACATTCACTTTTTCAAACAAAAACATATTTTTTTTAACAAAAAGTGGTTTAAACTCATGTATCTATATATTCATCTATTCATCTATCTATCCATCCATCCATCCATCCATCCATCCATCACTCCATCACTCCATCCATCAATGTAACACAGGCCTAAAAAACATTCACTTTTTCAAACAAAAACATTTTTTTTAACAAAAACATTTTTTTTAACAAAAAGTTGTTTCAACTCATGTACCTATCTATCCATCCATCCATCCATCCATCCATCCATCCATCCATCCATCCATCCATCCATCCATCCATCCATCCATCCATCCATCCATCCATCACTCCATCCATCAATCTATCTATAGAAATAGACACTTACCTGTCAGCATTGGTGCTGTTTCAGCACTCGTGCTGATATGCACGGCAAATGCAACCATTTTGCATTGACAGGTGAACAGCTGGGGGAAAACTCAAGTTCAGTTTGCGTCAGGGCGTCTGCATGGATGCAGGGTCAAAGGCCAAAGGCCTGGCACGCTACCTCACCTAACCAGCTAAACCTACCCACCACCTGCACAAAAAAACAGAAAACAAAACCAAAAAACACTGACCACTGGCGGGACCTACACAGACCCTACCCAAAATATACCAGGATAGACCACCCCTATATAAAATAACCCTAGATACAACAGCAATTTATAAAATAGACCCCTGTTAAAAAAAAACAAATCTAAAAAATAAAGTGCAGTACCGTGTCTACACACCTGGTGGCGCTAGAGGCGCACCAAACCACCACCAGTCGACTAGCCATACATCAATTACTATATAAACCAAGTTTCGTACAGATAAAACACACCGTTGCAGATATATGGACAGTTAAGATTCGGCCAATCAGATGCCCTTTATGCAAATGAGGGTGGTTACTAATGAGGGTGAAAGTCGTTTTTACCTCCCTACCTATATGCCATTTTAACCCTAACCTAACCATAGCCTAACCTAACCATAGCCCCAAACTAACCCTAAACCCAAACTAACCATTAGTCCAAAGACTACTTTCAATATTTAACACAAAACAATAAAAAAATATGAACAAACAGTCGATCAAACTCATCTATCCATCTATCCATCTATCCATCTATCCATCTATCTATCCATCCATCCATCCATCCATCCATCACTCCATCACTCCATCCATCCATGTATAACACAGGCCTAAAAACATTCACTTTTTCAAACAAAAACTTTTTTTTTTTTAACAAAAAGTTGTTTAAACTCATGTATCTATATATTCATCTATTCATCTATCTATCTATTTATCTATCTATCCATCCATCCATCCATCCATCCATCACTCCATCCATCCATGTATAACACAGGCCTAAAAACATTCACTTTTTCAAACAAAAACATATTTTTTTTAACAAAAAGTGGTTTAAACTCATGTATCTATATATTCATCTATTCATCTATCTATCCATCCATCCATCCATCCATCCATCACTCCATCACTCCATCCATCAATGTAACACAGGCCTAAAAAACATTCACTTTTTCAAACAAAAACATTTTTTTTAACAAAAACATTTTTTTTAACAAAAAGTTGTTTCAACTCATGTACCTATCTATCCATCCATCCATCCATCCATCCATCCATCCATCCATCCATCCATCCATCCATCCATCCATCCATCCATCACTCCATCCATCAATCTATCTATAGAAATAGACACTTACCTGTCAGCATTGGTGCTGTTTCAGCACTCGTGCTGATATGCACGGCAAATGCA
This sequence comes from Leuciscus leuciscus, assembly GCF_965113295.1. Classification (NCBI taxonomy): domain Eukaryota; kingdom Metazoa; phylum Chordata; class Actinopteri; order Cypriniformes; family Leuciscidae; genus Leuciscus; species Leuciscus leuciscus. The sequence goes on from NW_028118418.1 coordinate 18,039, forward strand.
ACCATTTTGCATTGACAGGTGAACAGCTGGGGGAAAACTCAAGTTCAGTTTGCGTCAGGGCGTCTGCATGGATGCAGGGTCAAAGGCCAAAGGCCTGGCACGCTACCTCACCTAACCAGCTAAACCTACCCACCACCTGCACAAAAAAACAGAAAACAAAACCAAAAAACACTGACCACTGGCGGGACCTACACAGACCCTACCCAAAATATACCAGGATAGACCACCCCTATATAAAATAACCCTAGATACAACAGCAATTTATAAAATAGACCCCTGTTAAAAAAAAACAAATCTAAAAAATAAAGTGCAGTACCGTGTCTACACACCTGGTGGCGCTAGAGGCGCACCAAACCACCACCAGTCGACTAGCCATACATCAATTACTATATAAACCAAGTTTCGTACAGATAAAACACACCGTTGCAGATATATGGACAGTTAAGATTCGGCCAATCAGATGCCCTTTATGCAAATGAGGGTGGTTACTAATGAGGGTGAAAGTCGTTTTTACCTCCCTACCTAAACCCAAACTAACCATTAGTCCAAAGACTACTTTCAATATTTAACACAAAACAATAAAAAAATATGAACAAACAGTCGATCAAACTCATCTATCCATCTATCCATCTATCCATCTATCCATCTATCTATCCATCCATCCATCCATCCATCCATCACTCCATCACTCCATCCATCCATGTATAACACAGGCCTAAAAACATTCACTTTTTCAAACAAAAACTTTTTTTTTTTTAACAAAAAGTTGTTTAAACTCATGTATCTATATATTCATCTATTCATCTATCTATCTATTTATCTATCTATCCATCCATCCATCCATCCATCCATCACTCCATCCATCCATGTATAACACAGGCCTAAAAACATTCACTTTTTCAAACAAAAACATATTTTTTTTAACAAAAAGTGGTTTAAACTCATGTATCTATATATTCATCTATTCATCTATCTATCCATCCATCCATCCATCCATCCATCACTCCATCACTCCATCCATCAATGTAACACAGGCCTAAAAAACATTCACTTTTTCAAACAAAAACATTTTTTTTAACAAAAACATTTTTTTTAACAAAAAGTTGTTTCAACTCATGTACCTATCTATCCATCCATCCATCCATCCATCCATCCATCCATCCATCCATCCATCCATCCATCACTCCATCCATCAATCTATCTATAGAAATAGACACTTACCTGTCAGCATTGGTGCTGTTTCAGCACTCGTGCTGATATGCACGGCAAATGCAACCATTTTGCATTGACAGGTGAACAGCTGGGGGAAAACTCAAGTTCAGTTTGCGTCAGGGCGTCTGCATGGATGCAGGGTCAAAGGCCAAAGGCCTGGCACGCTACCTCACCTAACCAGCTAAACCTACCCACCACCTGCACAAAAAAACAGAAAACAAAACCAAAAAACACTGACCACTGGCGGGACCTACACAGACCCTACCCAAAATATACCAGGATAGACCACCCCTATATAAAATAACCCTAGATACAACAGCAATTTATAAAATAGACCCCTGTTAAAAAAAAACAAATCTAAAAAATAAAGTGCAGTACCGTGTCTACACACCTGGTGGCGCTAGAGGCGCACCAAACCACCACCAGTCGACTAGCCATACATCAATTACTATATAAACCAAGTTTCGTACAGATAAAACACACCGTTGCAGATATATGGACAGTTAAGATTCGGCCAATCAGATGCCCTTTATGCAAATGAGGGTGGTTACTAATGAGGGTGAAAGTCGTTTTTACCTCCCTACCTATATGCCATTTTAACCCTAACCTAACCATAGCCTCAAACTAACCCTAAACCCAAACTAACCATTAGTCCAAAGACTACTTTCAATATTTAACACAAAACAATAAAAAAATATGAACAAACAGTCGATCAAACTCATCTATCCATCTATCCATCTATCCATCTATCCATCTATCTATCCATCCATCCATCCATCCATCACTCCATCACTCCATCACTCCATCCATCCATGTATAACACAGGCCTAAAAACATTCACTTTTTCAAACAAAAACTTTTTTTTTTTTAACAAAAAGTTGTTTAAACTCATGTATCTATATATTCATCTATTCATCTATCTATCTATTTATCTATCTATCCATCCATCCATCCATCCATCCATCACTCCATCCATCCATGTATAACACAGGCCTAAAAACATTCACTTTTTCAAACAAAAACATATTTTTTTTAACAAAAAGTGGTTTAAACTCATGTATCTATATATTCATCTATTCATCTATCTATCCATCCATCCATCCATCCATCCATCACTCCATCACTCCATCCATCAATGTAACACAGGCCTAAAAAACATTCACTTTTTCAAACAAAAACATTTTTTTTAACAAAAACATTTTTTTTAACAAAAAGTTGTTTCAACTCATGTACCTATCTATCCATCCATCCATCCATCCATCCATCCATCCATCCATCCATCCATCCATCCATCCATCCATCCATCCATCCATCCATCCATCCATCCATCCATCCATCCATCACTCCATCCATCAATCTATCTATAGAAATAGACACTTACCTGTCAGCATTGGTGCTGTTTCAGCACTCGTGCTGATATGCACGGCAAATGCAACCATTTTGCATTGACAGGTGAACAGCTGGGGGAAAACTCAAGTTCAGTTTGCGTCAGGGCGTCTGCATGGATGCAGGGTCAAAGGCCAAAGGCCTGGCACGCTACCTCACCTAACCAGCTAAACCTACCCACCACCTGCACAAAAAAACAGAAAACAAAACCAAAAAACACTGACCACTGGCGGGACCTACACAGACCCTACCCAAAATATACCAGGATAGACCACCCCTATATAAAATAACCCTAGATACAACAGCAATTTATAAAATAGACCCCTGTTAAAAAAAAACAAATCTAAAAAATAAAGTGCAGTACCGTGTCTACACACCTGGTGGCGCTAGAGGCGCACCAAACCACCACCAGTCGACTAGCCATACATCAATTACTATATAAACCAAGTTTCGTACAGATAAAACACACCGTTGCAGATATATGGACAGTTAAGATTCGGCCAATCAGATGCCCTTTATGCAAATGAGGGTGGTTACTAATGAGGGTGAAAGTCGTTTTTACCTCCCTACCTAACCCTAACCCTAACCCTAACCCTAACCTAACCCTAACCCTAACCCTAACCCTAACCCTAACCCTAACCCTAACTCATGTACCTATCTATCCATCCATCCATCCATCCATCCATCCATCCATCCATCCATCCATCCATCCATCCATCCATCCATCCATCCATCACTCCATCCATCAATCTATCTATAGAAATAGACACTTACCTGTCAGCATTGGTGCTGTTTCAGCACTCGTGCTGATATGCACGGCAAATGCAACCATTTTGCATTGACAGGTGAACAGCTGGGGGAAAACTCAAGTTCAGTTTGCGTCAGGGCGTCTGCATGGATGCAGGGTCAAAGGCCAAAGGCCTGGCACGCTACCTCACCTAACCAGCTAAACCTACCCACCACCTGCACAAAAAAACAGAAAACAAAACCAAAAAACACTGACCACTGGCGGGACCTACACAGACCCTACCCAAAATATACCAGGATAGACCACCCCTATATAAAATAACCCTAGATACAACAGCAATTTATAAAATAGACCCCTGTTAAAAAAAAACAAATCTAAAAAATAAAGTGCAGTACCGTGTCTACACACCTGGTGGCGCTAGAGGCGCACCAAACCACCACCAGTCGACTAGCCATACATCAATTACTATATAAACCAAGTTTCGTACAGATAAAACACACCGTTGCAGATATATGGACAGTTAAGATTCGGCCAATCAGATGCCCTTTATGCAAATGAGGGTGGTTACTAATGAGGGTGAAAGTCGTTTTTACCTCCCTACCTATATGCCATTTTAACCCTAACCTAACCATAGCCTCAAACTAACCCTAAACCCAAACTAACCATTAGTCCAAAGACTACTTTCAATATTTAACACAAAACAATAAAAAAATATGAACAAACAGTCGATCAAACTCATCTATCCATCTATCCATCTATCCATCTATCCATCTATCTATCCATCCATCCATCCATCCATCACTCCATCACTCCATCACTCCATCCATCCATGTATAACACAGGCCTAAAAACATTCACTTTTTCAAACAAAAACTTTTTTTTTTTTAACAAAAAGTTGTTTAAACTCATGTATCTATATATTCATCTATTCATCTATCTATCTATTTATCTATCTATCCATCCATCCATCCATCCATCCATCACTCCATCCATCCATGTATAACACAGGCCTAAAAACATTCACTTTTTCAAACAAAAACATATTTTTTTTAACAAAAAGTGGTTTAAACTCATGTATCTATATATTCATCTATTCATCTATCTATCCATCCATCCATCCATCCATCCATCACTCCATCACTCCATCCATCAATGTAACACAGGCCTAAAAAACATTCACTTTTTCAAACAAAAACATTTTTTTTAACAAAAACATTTTTTTTAACAAAAAGTTGTTTCAACTCATGTACCTATCTATCCATCCATCCATCCATCCATCCATCCATCCATCCATCCATCCATCCATCCATCCATCCATCCATCCATCCATCCATCCATCCATCCATCCATCCATCCATCCATCCATCCATCCATCCATCACTCCATCCATCAATCTATCTATAGAAATAGACACTTACCTGTCAGCATTGGTGCTGTTTCAGCACTCGTGCTGATATGCACGGCAAATGCAACCATTTTGCATTGACAGGTGAACAGCTGGGGGAAAACTCAAGTTCAGTTTGCGTCAGGGCGTCTGCATGGATGCAGGGTCAAAGGCCAAAGGCCTGGCACGCTACCTCACCTAACCAGCTAAACCTACCCACCACCTGCACAAAAAAACAGAAAACAAAACCAAAAAACACTGACCACTGGCGGGACCTACACAGACCCTACCCAAAATATACCAGGATAGACCACCCCTATATAAAATAACCCTAGATACAACAGCAATTTATAAAATAGACCCCTGTTAAAAAAAAACAAATCTAAAAAATAAAGTGCAGTACCGTGTCTACACACCTGGTGGCGCTAGAGGCGCACCAAACCACCACCAGTCGACTAGCCATACATCAATTACTATATAAACCAAGTTTCGTACAGATAAAACACACCGTTGCAGATATATGGACAGTTAAGATTCGGCCAATCAGATGCCCTTTATGCAAATGAGGGTGGTTACTAATGAGGGTGAAAGTCGTTTTTACCTCCCTACCTATATGCCATTTTAACCCTAACCTAACCATAGCCTCAAACTAACCCTAAACCCAAACTAACCATTAGTCCAAAGACTACTTTCAATATTTAACACAAAACAATAAAAAAATATGAACAAACAGTCGATCAAACTCATCTATCCATCTATCCATCTATCCATCTATCCATCTATCTATCCATCCATCCATCCATCACTCCATCACTCCATCACTCCATCCATCCATGTATAACACAGGCCTAAAAACATTCACTTTTTCAAACAAAAACTTTTTTTTTTTTAACAAAAAGTTGTTTAAACTCATGTATCTATATATTCATCTATTCATCTATCTATCTATTTATCTATCTATCCATCCATCCATCCATCCATCCATCCATCACTCCATCACTCCATCCATCCATGTATAACACAGGCCTAAAAACATTCACTTTTTCAAACAAAAACATATTTTTTTTAACAAAAAGTGGTTTAAACTCATGTATCTATATATTCATCTATTCATCTATCTATCCATCCATCCATCCATCCATCCATCACTCCATCACTCCATCCATCAATGTAACACAGGCCTAAAAAACATTCACTTTTTCAAACAAAAACATTTTTTTTAACAAAAACATTTTTTTTAACAAAAAGTTGTTTCAACTCATGTACCTATCTATCCATCCATCCATCCATCCATCCATCCATCCATCCATCCATCCATCCATCCATCCATCCATCCATCCATCCATCCATCCATCACTCCATCCATCAATCTATCTATAGAAATAGACACTTACCTGTCAGCATTGGTGCTGTTTCAGCACTCGTGCTGATATGCACGGCAAATGCAACCATTTTGCATTGACAGGTGAACAGCTGGGGGAAAACTCAAGTTCAGTTTGCGTCAGGGCGTCTGCATGGATGCAGGGTCAAAGGCCAAAGGCCTGGCACGCTACCTCACCTAACCAGCTAAACCTACCCACCACCTGCACAAAAAAACAGAAAACAAAACCAAAAAACACTGACCACTGGCGGGACCTACACAGACCCTACCCAAAATATACCAGGATAGACCACCCCTATATAAAATAACCCTAGATACAACAGCAATTTATAAAATAGACCCCTGTTAAAAAAAAACAAATCTAAAAAATAAAGTGCAGTACCGTGTCTACACACCTGGTGGCGCTAGAGGCGCACCAAACCACCACCAGTCGACTAGCCATACATCAATTACTATATAAACCAAGTTTCGTACAGATAAAACACACCGTTGCAGATATATGGACAGTTAAGATTCGGCCAATCAGATGCCCTTTATGCAAATGAGGGTGGTTACTAATGAGGGTGAAAGTCGTTTTTACCTCCCTACCTAACCCTAACCCTAACCCTAACCCTAACCCTAACTCATGTACCTATCTATCCATCCATCCATCCATCCATCCATCCATCCATCCATCCATCCATCCATCCATCCATCCATCCATCCATCCATCACTCCATCCATCAATCTATCTATAGAAATAGACACTTACCTGTCAGCATTGGTGCTGTTTCAGCACTCGTGCTGATATGCACGGCAAATGCAACCATTTTGCATTGACAGGTGAACAGCTGGGGGAAAACTCAAGTTCAGTTTGCGTCAGGGCGTCTGCATGGATGCAGGGTCAAAGGCCAAAGGCCTGGCACGCTACCTCACCTAACCAGCTAAACCTACCCACCACCTGCACAAAAAAACAGAAAACAAAACCAAAAAACACTGACCACTGGCGGGACCTACACAGACCCTACCCAAAATATACCAGGATAGACCACCCCTATATAAAATAACCCTAGATACAACAGCAATTTATAAAATAGACCCCTGTTAAAAAAAAACAAATCTAAAAAATAAAGTGCAGTACCGTGTCTACACACCTGGTGGCGCTAGAGGCGCACCAAACCACCACCAGTCGACTAGCCATACATCAATTACTATATAAACCAAGTTTCGTACAGATAAAACACACCGTTGCAGATATATGGACAGTTAAGATTCGGCCAATCAGATGCCCTTTATGCAAATGAGGGTGGTTACTAATGAGGGTGAAAGTCGTTTTTACCTCCCTACCTATATGCCATTTTAACCCTAACCTAACCATAGCCTCAAACTAACCCTAAACCCAAACTAACCATTAGTCCAAAGACTACTTTCAATATTTAACACAAAACAATAAAAAAATATGAACAAACAGTCGATCAAACTCATCTATCCATCTATCCATCTATCCATCTATCCATCTATCTATCCATCCATCCATCCATCCATCACTCCATCACTCCATCACTCCATCCATCCATGTATAACACAGGCCTAAAAACATTCACTTTTTCAAACAAAAACTTTTTTTTTTTTAACAAAAAGTTGTTTAAACTCATGTATCTATATATTCATCTATTCATCTATCTATCTATTTATCTATCTATCCATCCATCCATCCATCCATCCATCACTCCATCCATCCATGTATAACACAGGCCTAAAAACATTCACTTTTTCAAACAAAAACATATTTTTTTTAACAAAAAGTGGTTTAAACTCATGTATCTATATATTCATCTATTCATCTATCTATCCATCCATCCATCCATCCATCCATCACTCCATCACTCCATCCATCAATGTAACACAGGCCTAAAAAACATTCACTTTTTCAAACAAAAACATTTTTTTTAACAAAAACATTTTTTTTAACAAAAAGTTGTTTCAACTCATGTACCTATCTATCCATCCATCCATCCATCCATCCATCCATCCATCCATCCATCCATCCATCCATCCATCCATCCATCCATCCATCCATCCATCCATCCATCCATCACTCCATCCATCAATCTATCTATAGAAATAGACACTTACCTGTCAGCATTGGTGCTGTTTCAGCACTCGTGCTGATATGCACGGCAAATGCAACCATTTTGCATTGACAGGTGAACAGCTGGGGGAAAACTCAAGTTCAGTTTGCGTCAGGGCGTCTGCATGGATGCAGGGTCAAAGGCCAAAGGCCTGGCACGCTACCTCACCTAACCAGCTAAACCTACCCACCACCTGCACAAAAAAACAGAAAACAAAACCAAAAAACACTGACCACTGGCGGGACCTACACAGACCCTACCCAAAATATACCAGGATAGACCACCCCTATATAAAATAACCCTAGATACAACAGCAATTTATAAAATAGACCCCTGTTAAAAAAAAACAAATCTAAAAAATAAAGTGCAGTACCGTGTCTACACACCTGGTGGCGCTAGAGGCGCACCAAACCACCACCAGTCGACTAGCCATACATCAATTACTATATAAACCAAGTTTCGTACAGATAAAACACACCGTTGCAGATATATGGACAGTTAAGATTCGGCCAATCAGATGCCCTTTATGCAAATGAGGGTGGTTACTAATGAGGGTGAAAGTCGTTTTTACCTCCCTACCTATATGCCATTTTAACCCTAACCTAACCATAGCCTCAAACTAACCCTAAACCCAAACTAACCATTAGTCCAAAGACTACTTTCAATATTTAACACAAAACAATAAAAAAATATGAACAAACAGTCGATCAAACTCATCTATCCATCTATCCATCTATCCATCTATCCATCTATCTATCCATCCATCCATCCATCCATCACTCCATCACTCCATCACTCCATCCATCCATGTATAACACAGGCCTAAAAACATTCACTTTTTCAAACAAAAACTTTTTTTTTTTTAACAAAAAGTTGTTTAAACTCATGTATCTATATATTCATCTATTCATCTATCTATCTATTTATCTATCTATCCATCCATCCATCCATCCATCCATCACTCCATCCATCCATGTATAACACAGGCCTAAAAACATTCACTTTTTCAAACAAAAACATATTTTTTTTAACAAAAAGTGGTTTAAACTCATGTATCTATATATTCATCTATTCATCTATCTATCCATCCATCCATCCATCCATCCATCACTCCATCACTCCATCCATCAATGTAACACAGGCCTAAAAAACATTCACTTTTTCAAACAAAAACATTTTTTTTAACAAAAACATTTTTTTTAACAAAAAGTTGTTTCAACTCATGTACCTATCTATCCATCCATCCATCCATCCATCCATCCATCCATCCATCCATCCATCCATCCATCCATCCATCCATCCATCCATCCATCCATCCATCCATCCATCCATCCATCCATCCATCCATCCATCACTCCATCCATCAATCTATCTATAGAAATAGACACTTACCTGTCAGCATTGGTGCTGTTTCAGCACTCGTGCTGATATGCACGGCAAATGCAACCATTTTGCATTGACAGGTGAACAGCTGGGGGAAAACTCAAGTTCAGTTTGCGTCAGGGCGTCTGCATGGATGCAGGGTCAAAGGCCAAAGGCCTGGCACGCTACCTCACCTAACCAGCTAAACCTACCCACCACCTGCACAAAAAAACAGAAAACAAAACCAAAAAACACTGACCACTGGCGGGACCTACACAGACCCTACCCAAAATATACCAGGATAGACCACCCCTATATAAAATAACCCTAGATACAACAGCAATTTATAAAATAGACCCCTGTTAAAAAAAAACAAATCTAAAAAATAAAGTGCAGTACCGTGTCTACACACCTGGTGGCGCTAGAGGCGCACCAAACCACCACCAGTCGACTAGCCATACATCAATTACTATATAAACCAAGTTTCGTACAGATAAAACACACCGTTGCAGATATATGGACAGTTAAGATTCGGCCAATCAGATGCCCTTTATGCAAATGAGGGTGGTTACTAATGAGGGTGAAAGTCGTTTTTACCTCCCTACCTATATGCCATTTTAACCCTAACCTAACCATAGCCTCAAACTAACCCTAAACCCAAACTAACCATTAGTCCAAAGACTACTTTCAATATTTAACACAAAACAATAAAAAAATATGAACAAACAGTCGATCAAACTCATCTATCCATCTATCCATCTATCCATCTATCCATCTATCTATCCATCCATCCATCCATCACTCCATCACTCCATCACTCCATCCATCCATGTATAACACAGGCCTAAAAACATTCACTTTTTCAAACAAAAACTTTTTTTTTTTTAACAAAAAGTTGTTTAAACTCATGTATCTATATATTCATCTATTCATCTATCTATCTATTTATCTATCTATCCATCCATCCATCCATCCATCCATCCATCACTCCATCACTCCATCCATCCATGTATAACACAGGCCTAAAAACATTCACTTTTTCAAACAAAAACATATTTTTTTTAACAAAAAGTGGTTTAAACTCATGTATCTATATATTCATCTATTCATCTATCTATCCATCCATCCATCCATCCATCCATCACTCCATCACTCCATCCATCAATGTAACACAGGCCTAAAAAACATTCACTTTTTCAAACAAAAACATTTTTTTTAACAAAAACATTTTTTTTAACAAAAAGTTGTTTCAACTCATGTACCTATCTATCCATCCATCCATCCATCCATCCATCCATCCATCCATCCATCCATCCATCCATCCATCCATCCATCCATCCATCCATCCATCACTCCATCCATCAATCTATCTATAGAAATAGACACTTACCTGTCAGCATTGGTGCTGTTTCAGCACTCGTGCTGATATGCACGGCAAATGCAACCATTTTGCATTGACAGGTGAACAGCTGGGGGAAAACTCAAGTTCAGTTTGCGTCAGGGCGTCTGCATGGATGCAGGGTCAAAGGCCAAAGGCCTGGCACGCTACCTCACCTAACCAGCTAAACCTACCCACCACCTGCACAAAAAAACAGAAAACAAAACCAAAAAACACTGACCACTGGCGGGACCTACACAGACCCTACCCAAAATATACCAGGATAGACCACCCCTATATAAAATAACCCTAGATACAACAGCAATTTATAAAATAGACCCCTGTTAAAAAAAAACAAATCTAAAAAATAAAGTGCAGTACCGTGTCTACACACCTGGTGGCGCTAGAGGCGCACCAAACCACCACCAGTCGACTAGCCATACATCAATTACTATATAAACCAAGTTTCGTACAGATAAAACACACCGTTGCAGATATATGGACAGTTAAGATTCGGCCAATCAGATGCCCTTTATGCAAATGAGGGTGGTTACTAATGAGGGTGAAAGTCGTTTTTACCTCCCTACCTAACCCTAACCCTAACCCTAACCCTAACCCTAACTCATGTACCTATCTATCCATCCATCCATCCATCCATCCATCCATCCATCCATCCATCCATCCATCCATCCATCCATCCATCCATCCATCACTCCATCCATCAATCTATCTATAGAAATAGACACTTACCTGTCAGCATTGGTGCTGTTTCAGCACTCGTGCTGATATGCACGGCAAATGCAACCATTTTGCATTGACAGGTGAACAGCTGGGGGAAAACTCAAGTTCAGTTTGCGTCAGGGCGTCTGCATGGATGCAGGGTCAAAGGCCAAAGGCCTGGCACGCTACCTCACCTAACCAGCTAAACCTACCCACCACCTGCACAAAAAAACAGAAAACAAAACCAAAAAACACTGACCACTGGCGGGACCTACACAGACCCTACCCAAAATATACCAGGATAGACCACCCCTATATAAAATAACCCTAGATACAACAGCAATTTATAAAATAGACCCCTGTTAAAAAAAAACAAATCTAAAAAATAAAGTGCAGTACCGTGTCTACACACCTGGTGGCGCTAGAGGCGCACCAAACCACCACCAGTCGACTAGCCATACATCAATTACTATATAAACCAAGTTTCGTACAGATAAAACACACCGTTGCAGATATATGGACAGTTAAGATTCGGCCAATCAGATGCCCTTTATGCAAATGAGGGTGGTTACTAATGAGGGTGAAAGTCGTTTTTACCTCCCTACCTATATGCCATTTTAACCCTAACCTAACCATAGCCTCAAACTAACCCTAAACCCAAACTAACCATTAGTCCAAAGACTACTTTCAATATTTAACACAAAACAATAAAAAAATATGAACAAACAGTCGATCAAACTCATCTATCCATCTATCCATCTATCCATCTATCCATCTATCTATCCATCCATCCATCCATCCATCACTCCATCACTCCATCACTCCATCCATCCATGTATAACACAGGCCTAAAAACATTCACTTTTTCAAACAAAAACTTTTTTTTTTTTAACAAAAAGTTGTTTAAACTCATGTATCTATATATTCATCTATTCATCTATCTATCTATTTATCTATCTATCCATCCATCCATCCATCCATCCATCACTCCATCCATCCATGTATAACACAGGCCTAAAAACATTCACTTTTTCAAACAAAAACATATTTTTTTTAACAAAAAGTGGTTTAAACTCATGTATCTATATATTCATCTATTCATCTATCTATCCATCCATCCATCCATCCATCCATCACTCCATCACTCCATCCATCAATGTAACACAGGCCTAAAAAACATTCACTTTTTCAAACAAAAACATTTTTTTTAACAAAAACATTTTTTTTAACAAAAAGTTGTTTCAACTCATGTACCTATCTATCCATCCATCCATCCATCCATCCATCCATCCATCCATCCATCCATCCATCCATCCATCCATCCATCCATCCATCCATCCATCCATCCATCCATCACTCCATCCATCAATCTATCTATAGAAATAGACACTTACCTGTCAGCATTGGTGCTGTTTCAGCACTCGTGCTGATATGCACGGCAAATGCAACCATTTTGCATTGACAGGTGAACAGCTGGGGGAAAACTCAAGTTCAGTTTGCGTCAGGGCGTCTGCATGGATGCAGGGTCAAAGGCCAAAGGCCTGGCACGCTACCTCACCTAACCAGCTAAACCTACCCACCACCTGCACAAAAAAACAGAAAACAAAACCAAAAAACACTGACCACTGGCGGGACCTACACAGACCCTACCCAAAATATACCAGGATAGACCACCCCTATATAAAATAACCCTAGATACAACAGCAATTTATAAAATAGACCCCTGTTAAAAAAAAACAAATCTAAAAAATAAAGTGCAGTACCGTGTCTACACACCTGGTGGCGCTAGAGGCGCACCAAACCACCACCAGTCGACTAGCCATACATCAATTACTATATAAACCAAGTTTCGTACAGATAAAACACACCGTTGCAGATATATGGACAGTTAAGATTCGGCCAATCAGATGCCCTTTATGCAAATGAGGGTGGTTACTAATGAGGGTGAAAGTCGTTTTTACCTCCCTACCTATATGCCATTTTAACCCTAACCTAACCATAGCCTCAAACTAACCCTAAACCCAAACTAACCATTAGTCCAAAGACTACTTTCAATATTTAACACAAAACAATAAAAAAATATGAACAAACAGTCGATCAAACTCATCTATCCATCTATCCATCTATCCATCTATCCATCTATCTATCCATCCATCCATCCATCCATCACTCCATCACTCCATCACTCCATCCATCCATGTATAACACAGGCCTAAAAACATTCACTTTTTCAAACAAAAACTTTTTTTTTTTTAACAAAAAGTTGTTTAAACTCATGTATCTATATATTCATCTATTCATCTATCTATCTATTTATCTATCTATCCATCCATCCATCCATCCATCCATCACTCCATCCATCCATGTATAACACAGGCCTAAAAACATTCACTTTTTCAAACAAAAACATATTTTTTTTAACAAAAAGTGGTTTAAACTCATGTATCTATATATTCATCTATTCATCTATCTATCCATCCATCCATCCATCCATCCATCACTCCATCACTCCATCCATCAATGTAACACAGGCCTAAAAAACATTCACTTTTTCAAACAAAAACATTTTTTTTAACAAAAACATTTTTTTTAACAAAAAGTTGTTTCAACTCATGTACCTATCTATCCATCCATCCATCCATCCATCCATCCATCCATCCATCCATCCATCCATCCATCCATCCATCCATCCATCCATCCATCCATCCATCCATCCATCCATCCATCCATCCATCCATCCATCCATCACTCCATCCATCAATCTATCTATAGAAATAGACACTTACCTGTCAGCATTGGTGCTGTTTCAGCACTCGTGCTGATATGCACGGCAAATGCAACCATTTTGCATTGACAGGTGAACAGCTGGGGGAAAACTCAAGTTCAGTTTGCGTCAGGGCGTCTGCATGGATGCAGGGTCAAAGGCCAAAGGCCTGGCACGCTACCTCACCTAACCAGCTAAACCTACCCACCACCTGCACAAAAAAACAGAAAACAAAACCAAAAAACACTGACCACTGGCGGGACCTACACAGACCCTACCCAAAATATACCAGGATAGACCACCCCTATATAAAATAACCCTAGATACAACAGCAATTTATAAAATAGACCCCTGTTAAAAAAAAACAAATCTAAAAAATAAAGTGCAGTACCGTGTCTACACACCTGGTGGCGCTAGAGGCGCACCAAACCACCACCAGTCGACTAGCCATACATCAATTACTATATAAACCAAGTTTCGTACAGATAAAACACACCGTTGCAGATATATGGACAGTTAAGATTCGGCCAATCAGATGCCCTTTATGCAAATGAGGGTGGTTACTAATGAGGGTGAAAGTCGTTTTTACCTCCCTACCTATATGCCATTTTAACCCTAACCTAACCATAGCCTCAAACTAACCCTAAACCCAAACTAACCATTAGTCCAAAGACTACTTTCAATATTTAACACAAAACAATAAAAAAATATGAACAAACAGTCGATCAAACTCATCTATCCATCTATCCATCTATCCATCTATCCATCTATCTATCCATCCATCCATCCATCCATCACTCCATCACTCCATCACTCCATCCATCCATGTATAACACAGGCCTAAAAACATTCACTTTTTCAAACAAAAACTTTTTTTTTTTTAACAAAAAGTTGTTTAAACTCATGTATCTATATATTCATCTATTCATCTATCTATCTATTTATCTATCTATCCATCCATCCATCCATCCATCCATCACTCCATCCATCCATGTATAACACAGGCCTAAAAACATTCACTTTTTCAAACAAAAACATATTTTTTTTAACAAAAAGTGGTTTAAACTCATGTATCTATATATTCATCTATTCATCTATCTATCCATCCATCCATCCATCCATCCATCACTCCATCACTCCATCCATCAATGTAACACAGGCCTAAAAAACATTCACTTTTTCAAACAAAAACATTTTTTTTAACAAAAACATTTTTTTTAACAAAAAGTTGTTTCAACTCATGTACCTATCTATCCATCCATCCATCCATCCATCCATCCATCCATCCATCCATCCATCCATCCATCCATCCATCCATCCATCCATCCATCCATCCATCCATCCATCCATCACTCCATCCATCAATCTATCTATAGAAATAGACACTTACCTGTCAGCATTGGTGCTGTTTCAGCACTCGTGCTGATATGCACGGCAAATGCAACCATTTTGCATTGACAGGTGAACAGCTGGGGGAAAACTCAAGTTCAGTTTGCGTCAGGGCGTCTGCATGGATGCAGGGTCAAAGGCCAAAGGCCTGGCACGCTACCTCACCTAACCAGCTAAACCTACCCACCACCTGCACAAAAAAACAGAAAACAAAACCAAAAAAC
Organism: Leuciscus leuciscus; assembly: GCF_965113295.1. Taxonomy (NCBI): domain Eukaryota; kingdom Metazoa; phylum Chordata; class Actinopteri; order Cypriniformes; family Leuciscidae; genus Leuciscus; species Leuciscus leuciscus. Next base: position 34,098 of record NW_028118418.1, read on the forward strand.
ACTGACCACTGGCGGGACCTACACAGACCCTACCCAAAATATACCAGGATAGACCACCCCTATATAAAATAACCCTAGATACAACAGCAATTTATAAAATAGACCCCTGTTAAAAAAAAACAAATCTAAAAAATAAAGTGCAGTACCGTGTCTACACACCTGGTGGCGCTAGAGGCGCACCAAACCACCACCAGTCGACTAGCCATACATCAATTACTATATAAACCAAGTTTCGTACAGATAAAACACACCGTTGCAGATATATGGACAGTTAAGATTCGGCCAATCAGATGCCCTTTATGCAAATGAGGGTGGTTACTAATGAGGGTGAAAGTCGTTTTTACCTCCCTACCTAACCCTAACCCTAACCCTAACTCTAACCCTAACCCTAACTCTAACCCTAACCCTAACCCTAACCCTAACCCTAACCCTAATTTTTTTTAACAAAAAGTTGTTTCAACTCATGTACCTATCTATCCATCCATCCATCCATCCATCCATCCATCCATCCATCCATCCATCCATCCATCCATCCATCCATCCATCCATCCATCCATCCATCCATCCATCCATCCATCCATCCATCACTCCATCCATCAATCTATCTATAGAAATAGACACTTACCTGTCAGCATTGGTGCTGTTTCAGCACTCGTGCTGATATGCACGGCAAATGCAACCATTTTGCATTGACAGGTGAACAGCTGGGGGAAAACTCAAGTTCAGTTTGCGTCAGGGCGTCTGCATGGATGCAGGGTCAAAGGCCAAAGGCCTGGCACGCTACCTCACCTAACCAGCTAAACCTACCCACCACCTGCACAAAAAAACAGAAAACAAAACCAAAAAACACTGACCACTGGCGGGACCTACACAGACCCTACCCAAAATATACCAGGATAGACCACCCCTATATAAAATAACCCTAGATACAACAGCAATTTATAAAATAGACCCCTGTTAAAAAAAAACAAATCTAAAAAATAAAGTGCAGTACCGTGTCTACACACCTGGTGGCGCTAGAGGCGCACCAAACCACCACCAGTCGACTAGCCATACATCAATTACTATATAAACCAAGTTTCGTACAGATAAAACACACCGTTGCAGATATATGGACAGTTAAGATTCGGCCAATCAGATGCCCTTTATGCAAATGAGGGTGGTTACTAATGAGGGTGAAAGTCGTTTTTACCTCCCTACCTATATGCCATTTTAACCCTAACCTAACCATAGCCTCAAACTAACCCTAAACCCAAACTAACCATTAGTCCAAAGACTACTTTCAATATTTAACACAAAACAATAAAAAAATATGAACAAACAGTCGATCAAACTCATCTATCCATCTATCCATCTATCCATCTATCCATCTATCTATCCATCCATCCATCCATCACTCCATCACTCCATCACTCCATCCATCCATGTATAACACAGGCCTAAAAACATTCACTTTTTCAAACAAAAACTTTTTTTTTTTTAACAAAAAGTTGTTTAAACTCATGTATCTATATATTCATCTATTCATCTATCTATCTATTTATCTATCTATCCATCCATCCATCCATCCATCCATCCATCACTCCATCACTCCATCCATCCATGTATAACACAGGCCTAAAAACATTCACTTTTTCAAACAAAAACATATTTTTTTTAACAAAAAGTGGTTTAAACTCATGTATCTATATATTCATCTATTCATCTATCTATCCATCCATCCATCCATCCATCCATCACTCCATCACTCCATCCATCAATGTAACACAGGCCTAAAAAACATTCACTTTTTCAAACAAAAACATTTTTTTTAACAAAAACATTTTTTTTAACAAAAAGTTGTTTCAACTCATGTACCTATCTATCCATCCATCCATCCATCCATCCATCCATCCATCCATCCATCCATCCATCCATCCATCCATCCATCCATCCATCCATCCATCACTCCATCCATCAATCTATCTATAGAAATAGACACTTACCTGTCAGCATTGGTGCTGTTTCAGCACTCGTGCTGATATGCACGGCAAATGCAACCATTTTGCATTGACAGGTGAACAGCTGGGGGAAAACTCAAGTTCAGTTTGCGTCAGGGCGTCTGCATGGATGCAGGGTCAAAGGCCAAAGGCCTGGCACGCTACCTCACCTAACCAGCTAAACCTACCCACCACCTGCACAAAAAAACAGAAAACAAAACCAAAAAACACTGACCACTGGCGGGACCTACACAGACCCTACCCAAAATATACCAGGATAGACCACCCCTATATAAAATAACCCTAGATACAACAGCAATTTATAAAATAGACCCCTGTTAAAAAAAAACAAATCTAAAAAATAAAGTGCAGTACCGTGTCTACACACCTGGTGGCGCTAGAGGCGCACCAAACCACCACCAGTCGACTAGCCATACATCAATTACTATATAAACCAAGTTTCGTACAGATAAAACACACCGTTGCAGATATATGGACAGTTAAGATTCGGCCAATCAGATGCCCTTTATGCAAATGAGGGTGGTTACTAATGAGGGTGAAAGTCGTTTTTACCTCCCTACCTAACCCTAACCCTAACCCTAACCCTAACCCTAACTCATGTACCTATCTATCCATCCATCCATCCATCCATCCATCCATCCATCCATCCATCCATCCATCCATCCATCCATCCATCCATCCATCACTCCATCCATCAATCTATCTATAGAAATAGACACTTACCTGTCAGCATTGGTGCTGTTTCAGCACTCGTGCTGATATGCACGGCAAATGCAACCATTTTGCATTGACAGGTGAACAGCTGGGGGAAAACTCAAGTTCAGTTTGCGTCAGGGCGTCTGCATGGATGCAGGGTCAAAGGCCAAAGGCCTGGCACGCTACCTCACCTAACCAGCTAAACCTACCCACCACCTGCACAAAAAAACAGAAAACAAAACCAAAAAACACTGACCACTGGCGGGACCTACACAGACCCTACCCAAAATATACCAGGATAGACCACCCCTATATAAAATAACCCTAGATACAACAGCAATTTATAAAATAGACCCCTGTTAAAAAAAAACAAATCTAAAAAATAAAGTGCAGTACCGTGTCTACACACCTGGTGGCGCTAGAGGCGCACCAAACCACCACCAGTCGACTAGCCATACATCAATTACTATATAAACCAAGTTTCGTACAGATAAAACACACCGTTGCAGATATATGGACAGTTAAGATTCGGCCAATCAGATGCCCTTTATGCAAATGAGGGTGGTTACTAATGAGGGTGAAAGTCGTTTTTACCTCCCTACCTAACCCTAACCCTAACCCTAACCCTAATTTTTTTTAACAAAAAGTTGTTTCAACTCATGTACCTATCTATCCATCCATCCATCCATCCATCCATCCATCCATCCATCCATCCATCCATCCATCCATCCATCCATCCATCCATCCATCCATCCATCCATCCATCCATCCATCCATCCATCACTCCATCCATCAATCTATCTATAGAAATAGACACTTACCTGTCAGCATTGGTGCTGTTTCAGCACTCGTGCTGATATGCACGGCAAATGCAACCATTTTGCATTGACAGGTGAACAGCTGGGGGAAAACTCAAGTTCAGTTTGCGTCAGGGCGTCTGCATGGATGCAGGGTCAAAGGCCAAAGGCCTGGCACGCTACCTCACCTAACCAGCTAAACCTACCCACCACCTGCACAAAAAAACAGAAAACAAAACCAAAAAACACTGACCACTGGCGGGACCTACACAGACCCTACCCAAAATATACCAGGATAGACCACCCCTATATAAAATAACCCTAGATACAACAGCAATTTATAAAATAGACCCCTGTTAAAAAAAAACAAATCTAAAAAATAAAGTGCAGTACCGTGTCTACACACCTGGTGGCGCTAGAGGCGCACCAAACCACCACCAGTCGACTAGCCATACATCAATTACTATATAAACCAAGTTTCGTACAGATAAAACACACCGTTGCAGATATATGGACAGTTAAGATTCGGCCAATCAGATGCCCTTTATGCAAATGAGGGTGGTTACTAATGAGGGTGAAAGTCGTTTTTACCTCCCTACCTATATGCCATTTTAACCCTAACCTAACCATAGCCTCAAACTAACCCTAAACCCAAACTAACCATTAGTCCAAAGACTACTTTCAATATTTAACACAAAACAATAAAAAAATATGAACAAACAGTCGATCAAACTCATCTATCCATCTATCCATCTATCCATCTATCCATCTATCTATCCATCCATCCATCCATCACTCCATCACTCCATCACTCCATCCATCCATGTATAACACAGGCCTAAAAACATTCACTTTTTCAAACAAAAACTTTTTTTTTTTTAACAAAAAGTTGTTTAAACTCATGTATCTATATATTCATCTATTCATCTATCTATCTATTTATCTATCTATCCATCCATCCATCCATCCATCCATCCATCACTCCATCACTCCATCCATCCATGTATAACACAGGCCTAAAAACATTCACTTTTTCAAACAAAAACATATTTTTTTTAACAAAAAGTGGTTTAAACTCATGTATCTATATATTCATCTATTCATCTATCTATCCATCCATCCATCCATCCATCCATCACTCCATCACTCCATCCATCAATGTAACACAGGCCTAAAAAACATTCACTTTTTCAAACAAAAACATTTTTTTTAACAAAAACATTTTTTTTAACAAAAAGTTGTTTCAACTCATGTACCTATCTATCCATCCATCCATCCATCCATCCATCCATCCATCCATCCATCCATCCATCCATCCATCCATCCATCCATCCATCCATCCATCACTCCATCCATCAATCTATCTATAGAAATAGACACTTACCTGTCAGCATTGGTGCTGTTTCAGCACTCGTGCTGATATGCACGGCAAATGCAACCATTTTGCATTGACAGGTGAACAGCTGGGGGAAAACTCAAGTTCAGTTTGCGTCAGGGCGTCTGCATGGATGCAGGGTCAAAGGCCAAAGGCCTGGCACGCTACCTCACCTAACCAGCTAAACCTACCCACCACCTGCACAAAAAAACAGAAAACAAAACCAAAAAACACTGACCACTGGCGGGACCTACACAGACCCTACCCAAAATATACCAGGATAGACCACCCCTATATAAAATAACCCTAGATACAACAGCAATTTATAAAATAGACCCCTGTTAAAAAAAAACAAATCTAAAAAATAAAGTGCAGTACCGTGTCTACACACCTGGTGGCGCTAGAGGCGCACCAAACCACCACCAGTCGACTAGCCATACATCAATTACTATATAAACCAAGTTTCGTACAGATAAAACACACCGTTGCAGATATATGGACAGTTAAGATTCGGCCAATCAGATGCCCTTTATGCAAATGAGGGTGGTTACTAATGAGGGTGAAAGTCGTTTTTACCTCCCTACCTAACCCTAACCCTAACCCTAACCCTAACCCTAACTCATGTACCTATCTATCCATCCATCCATCCATCCATCCATCCATCCATCCATCCATCCATCCATCCATCCATCCATCCATCCATCCATCACTCCATCCATCAATCTATCTATAGAAATAGACACTTACCTGTCAGCATTGGTGCTGTTTCAGCACTCGTGCTGATATGCACGGCAAATGCAACCATTTTGCATTGACAGGTGAACAGCTGGGGGAAAACTCAAGTTCAGTTTGCGTCAGGGCGTCTGCATGGATGCAGGGTCAAAGGCCAAAGGCCTGGCACGCTACCTCACCTAACCAGCTAAACCTACCCACCACCTGCACAAAAAAACAGAAAACAAAACCAAAAAACACTGACCACTGGCGGGACCTACACAGACCCTACCCAAAATATACCAGGATAGACCACCCCTATATAAAATAACCCTAGATACAACAGCAATTTATAAAATAGACCCCTGTTAAAAAAAAACAAATCTAAAAAATAAAGTGCAGTACCGTGTCTACACACCTGGTGGCGCTAGAGGCGCACCAAACCACCACCAGTCGACTAGCCATACATCAATTACTATATAAACCAAGTTTCGTACAGATAAAACACACCGTTGCAGATATATGGACAGTTAAGATTCGGCCAATCAGATGCCCTTTATGCAAATGAGGGTGGTTACTAATGAGGGTGAAAGTCGTTTTTACCTCCCTACCTATATGCCATTTTAACCCTAACCTAACCATAGCCTAACCTAACCATAGCCCCAAACTAACCCTAAACCCAAACTAACCATTAGTCCAAAGACTACTTTCAATATTTAACACAAAACAATAAAAAAATATGAACAAACAGTCGATCAAACTCATCTATCCATCTATCCATCTATCCATCTATCCATCTATCTATCCATCCATCCATCCATCCATCCATCACTCCATCACTCCATCCATCCATGTATAACACAGGCCTAAAAACATTCACTTTTTCAAACAAAAACTTTTTTTTTTTTAACAAAAAGTTGTTTAAACTCATGTATCTATATATTCATCTATTCATCTATCTATCTATTTATCTATCTATCCATCCATCCATCCATCCATCCATCACTCCATCCATCCATGTATAACACAGGCCTAAAAACATTCACTTTTTCAAACAAAAACATATTTTTTTTAACAAAAAGTGGTTTAAACTCATGTATCTATATATTCATCTATTCATCTATCTATCCATCCATCCATCCATCCATCCATCACTCCATCACTCCATCCATCAATGTAACACAGGCCTAAAAAACATTCACTTTTTCAAACAAAAACATTTTTTTTAACAAAAACATTTTTTTTAACAAAAAGTTGTTTCAACTCATGTACCTATCTATCCATCCATCCATCCATCCATCCATCCATCCATCCATCCATCCATCCATCCATCCATCCATCCATCCATCCATCCATCCATCCATCCATCCATCACTCCATCCATCAATCTATCTATAGAAATAGACACTTACCTGTCAGCATTGGTGCTGTTTCAGCACTCGTGCTGATATGCACGGCAAATGCAACCATTTTGCATTGACAGGTGAACAGCTGGGGGAAAACTCAAGTTCAGTTTGCGTCAGGGCGTCTGCATGGATGCAGGGTCAAAGGCCAAAGGCCTGGCACGCTACCTCACCTAACCAGCTAAACCTACCCACCACCTGCACAAAAAAACAGAAAACAAAACCAAAAAACACTGACCACTGGCGGGACCTACACAGACCCTACCCAAAATATACCAGGATAGACCACCCCTATATAAAATAACCCTAGATACAACAGCAATTTATAAAATAGACCCCTGTTAAAAAAAAACAAATCTAAAAAATAAAGTGCAGTACCGTGTCTACACACCTGGTGGCGCTAGAGGCGCACCAAACCACCACCAGTCGACTAGCCATACATCAATTACTATATAAACCAAGTTTCGTACAGATAAAACACACCGTTGCAGATATATGGACAGTTAAGATTCGGCCAATCAGATGCCCTTTATGCAAATGAGGGTGGTTACTAATGAGGGTGAAAGTCGTTTTTACCTCCCTACCTATATGCCATTTTAACCCTAACCTAACCATAGCCTCAAACTAACCCTAAACCCAAACTAACCATTAGTCCAAAGACTACTTTCAATATTTAACACAAAACAATAAAAAAATATGAACAAACAGTCGATCAAACTCATCTATCCATCTATCCATCTATCCATCTATCCATCTATCTATCCATCCATCCATCCATCCATCACTCCATCACTCCATCACTCCATCCATCCATGTATAACACAGGCCTAAAAACATTCACTTTTTCAAACAAAAACTTTTTTTTTTTTAACAAAAAGTTGTTTAAACTCATGTATCTATATATTCATCTATTCATCTATCTATCTATTTATCTATCTATCCATCCATCCATCCATCCATCCATCACTCCATCCATCCATGTATAACACAGGCCTAAAAACATTCACTTTTTCAAACAAAAACATATTTTTTTTAACAAAAAGTGGTTTAAACTCATGTATCTATATATTCATCTATTCATCTATCTATCCATCCATCCATCCATCCATCCATCACTCCATCACTCCATCCATCAATGTAACACAGGCCTAAAAAACATTCACTTTTTCAAACAAAAACATTTTTTTTAACAAAAACATTTTTTTTAACAAAAAGTTGTTTCAACTCATGTACCTATCTATCCATCCATCCATCCATCCATCCATCCATCCATCCATCCATCCATCCATCCATCCATCCATCCATCCATCCATCCATCCATCCATCCATCCATCCATCCATCCATCCATCCATCCATCCATCACTCCATCCATCAATCTATCTATAGAAATAGACACTTACCTGTCAGCATTGGTGCTGTTTCAGCACTCGTGCTGATATGCACGGCAAATGCAACCATTTTGCATTGACAGGTGAACAGCTGGGGGAAAACTCAAGTTCAGTTTGCGTCAGGGCGTCTGCATGGATGCAGGGTCAAAGGCCAAAGGCCTGGCACGCTACCTCACCTAACCAGCTAAACCTACCCACCACCTGCACAAAAAAACAGAAAACAAAACCAAAAAACACTGACCACTGGCGGGACCTACACAGACCCTACCCAAAATATACCAGGATAGACCACCCCTATATAAAATAACCCTAGATACAACAGCAATTTATAAAATAGACCCCTGTTAAAAAAAAACAAATCTAAAAAATAAAGTGCAGTACCGTGTCTACACACCTGGTGGCGCTAGAGGCGCACCAAACCACCACCAGTCGACTAGCCATACATCAATTACTATATAAACCAAGTTTCGTACAGATAAAACACACCGTTGCAGATATATGGACAGTTAAGATTCGGCCAATCAGATGCCCTTTATGCAAATGAGGGTGGTTACTAATGAGGGTGAAAGTCGTTTTTACCTCCCTACCTATATGCCATTTTAACCCTAACCTAACCATAGCCTCAAACTAACCCTAAACCCAAACTAACCATTAGTCCAAAGACTACTTTCAATATTTAACACAAAACAATAAAAAAATATGAACAAACAGTCGATCAAACTCATCTATCCATCTATCCATCTATCCATCTATCCATCTATCTATCCATCCATCCATCCATCCATCACTCCATCACTCCATCACTCCATCCATCCATGTATAACACAGGCCTAAAAACATTCACTTTTTCAAACAAAAACTTTTTTTTTTTTAACAAAAAGTTGTTTAAACTCATGTATCTATATATTCATCTATTCATCTATCTATCTATTTATCTATCTATCCATCCATCCATCCATCCATCCATCACTCCATCCATCCATGTATAACACAGGCCTAAAAACATTCACTTTTTCAAACAAAAACATATTTTTTTTAACAAAAAGTGGTTTAAACTCATGTATCTATATATTCATCTATTCATCTATCTATCCATCCATCCATCCATCCATCCATCACTCCATCACTCCATCCATCAATGTAACACAGGCCTAAAAAACATTCACTTTTTCAAACAAAAACATTTTTTTTAACAAAAACATTTTTTTTAACAAAAAGTTGTTTCAACTCATGTACCTATCTATCCATCCATCCATCCATCCATCCATCCATCCATCCATCCATCCATCCATCCATCCATCCATCCATCCATCCATCCATCCATCCATCCATCCATCCATCACTCCATCCATCAATCTATCTATAGAAATAGACACTTACCTGTCAGCATTGGTGCTGTTTCAGCACTCGTGCTGATATGCACGGCAAATGCAACCATTTTGCATTGACAGGTGAACAGCTGGGGGAAAACTCAAGTTCAGTTTGCGTCAGGGCGTCTGCATGGATGCAGGGTCAAAGGCCAAAGGCCTGGCACGCTACCTCACCTAACCAGCTAAACCTACCCACCACCTGCACAAAAAAACAGAAAACAAAACCAAAAAACACTGACCACTGGCGGGACCTACACAGACCCTACCCAAAATATACCAGGATAGACCACCCCTATATAAAATAACCCTAGATACAACAGCAATTTATAAAATAGACCCCTGTTAAAAAAAAACAAATCTAAAAAATAAAGTGCAGTACCGTGTCTACACACCTGGTGGCGCTAGAGGCGCACCAAACCACCACCAGTCGACTAGCCATACATCAATTACTATATAAACCAAGTTTCGTACAGATAAAACACACCGTTGCAGATATATGGACAGTTAAGATTCGGCCAATCAGATGCCCTTTATGCAAATGAGGGTGGTTACTAATGAGGGTGAAAGTCGTTTTTACCTCCCTACCTATATGCCATTTTAACCCTAACCTAACCATAGCCTCAAACTAACCCTAAACCCAAACTAACCATTAGTCCAAAGACTACTTTCAATATTTAACACAAAACAATAAAAAAATATGAACAAACAGTCGATCAAACTCATCTATCCATCTATCCATCTATCCATCTATCCATCTATCTATCCATCCATCCATCCATCACTCCATCACTCCATCACTCCATCCATCCATGTATAACACAGGCCTAAAAACATTCACTTTTTCAAACAAAAACTTTTTTTTTTTTAACAAAAAGTTGTTTAAACTCATGTATCTATATATTCATCTATTCATCTATCTATCTATTTATCTATCTATCCATCCATCCATCCATCCATCCATCCATCACTCCATCACTCCATCCATCCATGTATAACACAGGCCTAAAAACATTCACTTTTTCAAACAAAAACATATTTTTTTTAACAAAAAGTGGTTTAAACTCATGTATCTATATATTCATCTATTCATCTATCTATCCATCCATCCATCCATCCATCCATCACTCCATCACTCCATCCATCAATGTAACACAGGCCTAAAAAACATTCACTTTTTCAAACAAAAACATTTTTTTTAACAAAAACATTTTTTTTAACAAAAAGTTGTTTCAACTCATGTACCTATCTATCCATCCATCCATCCATCCATCCATCCATCCATCCATCCATCCATCCATCCATCCATCCATCCATCCATCCATCCATCCATCACTCCATCCATCAATCTATCTATAGAAATAGACACTTACCTGTCAGCATTGGTGCTGTTTCAGCACTCGTGCTGATATGCACGGCAAATGCAACCATTTTGCATTGACAGGTGAACAGCTGGGGGAAAACTCAAGTTCAGTTTGCGTCAGGGCGTCTGCATGGATGCAGGGTCAAAGGCCAAAGGCCTGGCACGCTACCTCACCTAACCAGCTAAACCTACCCACCACCTGCACAAAAAAACAGAAAACAAAACCAAAAAACACTGACCACTGGCGGGACCTACACAGACCCTACCCAAAATATACCAGGATAGACCACCCCTATATAAAATAACCCTAGATACAACAGCAATTTATAAAATAGACCCCTGTTAAAAAAAAACAAATCTAAAAAATAAAGTGCAGTACCGTGTCTACACACCTGGTGGCGCTAGAGGCGCACCAAACCACCACCAGTCGACTAGCCATACATCAATTACTATATAAACCAAGTTTCGTACAGATAAAACACACCGTTGCAGATATATGGACAGTTAAGATTCGGCCAATCAGATGCCCTTTATGCAAATGAGGGTGGTTACTAATGAGGGTGAAAGTCGTTTTTACCTCCCTACCTAACCCTAACCCTAACCTAACCCTATACCAGGATAGACCACCCCTATATAAAATAACCCTAGATACAACAGCAATTTATAAAATAGACCCCTGTTAAAAAAAAACAAATCTAAAAAATAAAGTGCAGTACCGTGTCTACACACCTGGTGGCGCTAGAGGCGCACCAAACCACCACCAGTCGACTAGCCATACATCAATTACTATATAAACCAAGTTTCGTACAGATAAAACACACCGTTGCAGATATATGGACAGTTAAGATTCGGCCAATCAGATGCCCTTTATGCAAATGAGGGTGGTTACTAATGAGGGTGAAAGTCGTTTTTACCTCCCTACCTATATGCCATTTTAACCCTAACCTAACCATAGCCCCAAACTAACCCTAAACCCAAACTAACCATTAGTCCAAAGACTACTTTCAATATTTAACACAAAACAATAAAAAAATATGAACAAACAGTCGATCAAACTCATCTATCCATCTATCCATCTATCCATCTATCCATCTATCTATCCATCCATCCATCCATCACTCCATCACTCCATCCATCCATGTATAACACAGGCCTAAAAACATTCACTTTTTCAAACAAAAACATATTTTTTTTAACAAAAAGTGGTTTAAACTCATGTATCTATATATTCATCTATTCATCTATCTATCCATCCATCCATCCATCCATCCATCACTCCATCACTCCATCCATCAATGTAACACAGGCCTAAAAAACATTCACTTTTTCAAACAAAAACATTTTTTTTAACAAAAACATTTTTTTTAACAAAAAGTTGTTTAAACTCATGTACCTATCTATCCATCCATCCATCCATCCATCCATCCATCCATCCATCACTCCATCCATCAATCTATCTATAGAAATAGACACTTACCTGTCAGCATTGGTGCTGTTTCAGCACTCGTGCTGATATGCACGGCAAATGCAACCATTTTGCATTGACAGGTGAACAGCTGGGGGAAAACTCAAGTTCAGTTTGCGTCAGGGCGTCTGCATGGATGCAGGGTCAAAGGCCAAAGGCCTGGCACGCTACCTCACCTAACCAGCTAAACCTACCCACCACCTGCACAAAAAAACAGAAAACAAAACCAAAAAACACTGACCACTGGCGGGACCTACACAGACCCTACCCAAAATATACCAGGATAGACCACCCCTATATAAAATAACCCTAGATACAACAGCAATTTATAAAATAGACCCCTGTTAAAAAAAAACTAATCTAAAAAATAAAGTGCAGTACCGTGTCTACACACCTGGTGGCGCTAGAGGCGCACCAAACCACCACCAGTCGACTAGCCATACATCAATTACTATATAAACCAAGTTTCGTACAGATAAAACACACCGTTGCAGATATATGGACAGTTAAGATTCGGCCAATCAGATGCCCTTTATGCAAATGAGGGTGGTTACTAATGAGGGTGAAAGTCGTTTTTACCTCCCTACCTATATGCCATTTTAACCCTAACCTAACCTAACCATAGCCCCAAACTAACCCTAAACCCAAACTAACCATTAGTCCAAAGACTACTTTCAATATTTAACACAAAACAATAAAAAAATATGAACAAACAGTCGATCAAACTCATCTATCCATCTATCCATCTATCCATCTATCCATCTATCTATCCATCCATCCATCCATCACTCCATCACTCCATCACTCCATCCATCCATGTATAACACAGGCCTAAAAACATTCACTTTTTCAAACAAAAACTTTTTTTTTTTTAACAAAAAGTTGTTTAAACTCATGTATCTATATATTCATCTATTCATCTATCTATCTATTTATCTATCTATCCATCCATCCATCCATCCATCCATCACTCCATCCATCCATGTATAACACAGGCCTAAAAACATTCACTTTTTCAAACAAAAACATATTTTTTTTAACAAAAAGTGGTTTAAACTCATGTATCTATATATTCATCTATTCATCTATCTATCCATCCATCCATCCATCCATCCATCCATCACTCCATCACTCCATCACTCCATCCATCAATGTAACACAGGCCTAAAAAACATTCACTTTTTCAAACAAAAACATTTTTTTTAACAAAAACATTTTTTTTAACAAAAAGTTGTTTCAACTCATGTACCTATCTATCCATCCATCCATCCATCCATCCATCCATCCATCCATCCATCCATCCATCCATCCATCCATCCATCACTCCATCCATCAATCTATCTATAGAAATAGACACTTACCTGTCAGCATTGGTGCTGTTTCAGCACTCGTGCTGATATGCACGGCAAATGCAACCATTTTGCATTGACAGGTGAACAGCTGGGGGAAAACTCAAGTTCAGTTTGCGTCAGGGCGTCTGCATGGATGCAGGGTCAAAGGCCAAAGGCCTGGCACGCTACCTCACCTAACCAGCTAAACCTACCCACCACCTGCACAAAAAAACAGAAAACAAAACCAAAAAACACTGACCACTGGCGGGACCTACACAGACCCTACCCAAAATATACCAGGATAGACCACCCCTATATAAAATAACCCTAGATACAACAGCAATTTATAAAATAGACCCCTGTTAAAAAAAAACAAATCTAAAAAATAAAGTGCAGTACCGTGTCTACACACCTGGTGGCGCTAGAGGCGCACCAAACCACCACCAGTCGACTAGCCATACATCAATTACTATATAAACCAAGTTTCGTACAGATAAAACACACCGTTGCAGATATATGGACAGTTAAGATTCGGCCAATCAGATGCCCTTTATGCAAATGAGGGTGGTTACTAATGAGGGTGAAAGTCGTTTTTACCTCCCTACCTATATGCCATTTTAACCCTAACCTAACCATAGCCTCAAACTAACCCTAAACCCAAACTAACCATTAGTCCAAAGACTACTTTCAATATTTAACACAAAACAATAAAAAAATATGAACAAACAGTCGATCAAACTCATCTATCCATCTATCCATCTATCCATCTATCCATCTATCTATCCATCCATCCATCCATCACTCCATCACTCCATCACTCCATCCATCCATGTATAACACAGGCCTAAAAACATTCACTTTTTCAAACAAAAACTTTTTTTTTTTTAACAAAAAGTTGTTTAAACTCATGTATCTATATATTCATCTATTCATCTATCTATCTATTTATCTATCTATCCATCCATCCATCCATCCATCCATCCATCACTCCATCACTCCATCCATCCATGTATAACACAGGCCTAAAAACATTCACTTTTTCAAACAAAAACATATTTTTTTTAACAAAAAGTGGTTTAAACTCATGTATCTATATATTCATCTATTCATCTATCTATCCATCCATCCATCCATCCATCCATCACTCCATCACTCCATCCATCAATGTAACACAGGCCTAAAAAACATTCACTTTTTCAAACAAAAACATTTTTTTTAACAAAAACATTTTTTTTAACAAAAAGTTGTTTCAACTCATGTACCTATCTATCCATCCATCCATCCATCCATCCATCCATCCATCCATCCATCCATCCATCCATCCATCCATCCATCCATCCATCCATCCATCCATCCATCCATCACTCCATCCATCAATCTATCTATAGAAATAGACACTTACCTGTCAGCATTGGTGCTGTTTCAGCACTCGTGCTGATATGCACGGCAAATGCAACCATTTTGCATTGACAGGTGAACAGCTGGGGGAAAACTCAAGTTCAGTTTGCGTCAGGGCGTCTGCATGGATGCAGGGTCAAAGGCCAAAGGCCTGGCACGCTACCTCACCTAACCAGCTAAACCTACCCACCACCTGCACAAAAAAACAGAAAACAAAACCAAAAAACACTGACCACTGGCGGGACCTACACAGACCCTACCCAAAATATACCAGGATAGACCACCCCTATATAAAATAACCCTAGATACAACAGCAATTTATAAAATAGACCCCTGTTAAAAAAAAACAAATCTAAAAAATAAAGTGCAGTACCGTGTCTACACACCTGGTGGCGCTAGAGGCGCACCAAACCACCACCAGTCGACTAGCCATACATCAATTACTATATAAACCAAGTTTCGTACAGATAAAACACACCGTTGCAGATATATGGACAGTTAAGATTCGGCCAATCAGATGCCCTTTATGCAAATGAGGGTGGTTACTAATGAGGGTGAAAGTCGTTTTTACCTCCCTACCTATATGCCATTTTAACCCTAACCTAACCATAGCCTAACCTAACCATAGCCCCAAACTAACCCTAAACCCAAACTAACCATTAGTCCAAAGACTACTTTCAATATTTAACACAAAACAATAAAAAAATATGAACAAACAGTCGATCAAACTCATCTATCCATCTATCCATCTATCCATCTATCCATCTATCTATCCATCCATCCATCCATCCATCCATCACTCCATCACTCCATCCATCCATGTATAACACAGGCCTAAAAACATTCACTTTTTCAAACAAAAACTTTTTTTTTTTTAACAAAAAGTTGTTTAAACTCATGTATCTATATATTCATCTATTCATCTATCTATCTATTTATCTATCTATCCATCCATCCATCCATCCATCCATCACTCCATCCATCCATGTATAACACAGGCCTAAAAACATTCACTTTTTCAAACAAAAACATATTTTTTTTAACAAAAAGTGGTTTAAACTCATGTATCTATATATTCATCTATTCATCTATCTATCCATCCATCCATCCATCCATCCATCACTCCATCACTCCATCCATCAATGTAACACAGGCCTAAAAAACATTCACTTTTTCAAACAAAAACATTTTTTTTAACAAAAACATTTTTTTTAACAAAAAGTTGTTTCAACTCATGTACCTATCTATCCATCCATCCATCCATCCATCCATCCATCCATCCATCCATCCATCCATCCATCCATCCATCCATCCATCCATCCATCCATCCATCACTCCATCCATCAATCTATCTATAGAAATAGACACTTACCTGTCAGCATTGGTGCTGTTTCAGCACTCGTGCTGATATGCACGGCAAATGCAACCATTTTGCATTGACAGGTGAACAGCTGGGGGAAAACTCAAGTTCAGTTTGCGTCAGGGCGTCTGCATGGATGCAGGGTCAAAGGCCAAAGGCCTGGCACGCTACCTCACCTAACCAGCTAAACCTACCCACCACCTGCACAAAAAAACAGAAAACAAAACCAAAAAACACTGACCACTGGCGGGACCTACACAGACCCTACCCAAAATATACCAGGATAGACCACCCCTATATAAAATAACCCTAGATACAACAGCAATTTATAAAATAGACCCCTGTTAAAAAAAAACAAATCTAAAAAATAAAGTGCAGTACCGTGTCTACACACCTGGTGGCGCTAGAGGCGCACCAAACCACCACCAGTCGACTAGCCATACATCAATTACTATATAAACCAAGTTTCGTACAGATAAAACACACCGTTGCAGATATATGGACAGTTAAGATTCGGCCAATCAGATGCCCTTTATGCAAATGAGGGTGGTTACTAATGAGGGTGAAAGTCGTTTTTACCTCCCTACCTATATGCCATTTTAACCCTAACCTAACCATAGCCTCAAACTAACCCTAAACCCAAACTAACCATTAGTCCAAAGACTACTTTCAATATTTAACACAAAACAATAAAAAAATATGAACAAACAGTCGATCAAACTCATCTATCCATCTATCCATCTATCCATCTATCCATCTATCTATCCATCCATCCATCCATCCATCACTCCATCACTCCATCACTCCATCCATCCATGTATAACACAGGCCTAAAAACATTCACTTTTTCAAACAAAAACTTTTTTTTTTTTAACAAAAAGTTGTTTAAACTCATGTATCTATATATTCATCTATTCATCTATCTATCTATTTATCTATCTATCCATCCATCCATCCATCCATCCATCACTCCATCCATCCATGTATAACACAGGCCTAAAAACATTCACTTTTTCAAACAAAAACATATTTTTTTTAACAAAAAGTGGTTTAAACTCATGTATCTATATATTCATCTATTCATCTATCTATCCATCCATCCATCCATCCATCCATCACTCCATCACTCCATCCATCAATGTAACACAGGCCTAAAAAACATTCACTTTTTCAAACAAAAACATTTTTTTTAACAAAAACATTTTTTTTAACAAAAAGTTGTTTCAACTCATGTACCTATCTATCCATCCATCCATCCATCCATCCATCCATCCATCCATCCATCCATCCATCCATCCATCCATCCATCCATCCATCCATCCATCCATCCATCCATCCATCACTCCATCCATCAATCTATCTATAGAAATAGACACTTACCTGTCAGCATTGGTGCTGTTTCAGCACTCGTGCTGATATGCACGGCAAATGCAACCATTTTGCATTGACAGGTGAACAGCTGGGGGAAAACTCAAGTTCAGTTTGCGTCAGGGCGTCTGCATGGATGCAGGGTCAAAGGCCAAAGGCCTGGCACGCTACCTCACCTAACCAGCTAAACCTACCCACCACCTGCACAAAAAAACAGAAAACAAAACCAAAAAACACTGACCACTGGCGGGACCTACACAGACCCTACCCAAAATATACCAGGATAGACCACCCCTATATAAAATAACCCTAGATACAACAGCAATTTATAAAATAGACCCCTGTTAAAAAAAAACAAATCTAAAAAATAAAGTGCAGTACCGTGTCTACACACCTGGTGGCGCTAGAGGCGCACCAAACCACCACCAGTCGACTAGCCATACATCAATTACTATATAAACCAAGTTTCGTACAGATAAAACACACCGTTGCAGATATATGGACAGTTAAGATTCGGCCAATCAGATGCCCTTTATGCAAATGAGGGTGGTTACTAATGAGGGTGAAAGTCGTTTTTACCTCCCTACCTATATGCCATTTTAACCCTAACCTAACCATAGCCTCAAACTAACCCTAAACCCAAACTAACCATTAGTCCAAAGACTACTTTCAATATTTAACACAAAACAATAAAAAAATATGAACAAACAGTCGATCAAACTCATCTATCCATCTATCCATCTATCCATCTATCCATCTATCTATCCATCCATCCATCCATCACTCCATCACTCCATCACTCCATCCATCCATGTATAACACAGGCCTAAAAACATTCACTTTTTCAAACAAAAACTTTTTTTTTTTTAACAAAAAGTTGTTTAAACTCATGTATCTATATATTCATCTATTCATCTATCTATCTATTTATCTATCTATCCATCCATCCATCCATCCATCCATCCATCACTCCATCACTCCATCCATCCATGTATAACACAGGCCTAAAAACATTCACTTTTTCAAACAAAAACATATTTTTTTTAACAAAAAGTGGTTTAAACTCATGTATCTATATATTCATCTATTCATCTATCTATCCATCCATCCATCCATCCATCCATCACTCCATCACTCCATCCATCAATGTAACACAGGCCTAAAAAACATTCACTTTTTCAAACAAAAACATTTTTTTTAACAAAAACATTTTTTTTAACAAAAAGTTGTTTCAACTCATGTACCTATCTATCCATCCATCCATCCATCCATCCATCCATCCATCCATCCATCCATCCATCCATCCATCCATCCATCCATCCATCCATCCATCACTCCATCCATCAATCTATCTATAGAAATAGACACTTACCTGTCAGCATTGGTGCTGTTTCAGCACTCGTGCTGATATGCACGGCAAATGCAACCATTTTGCATTGACAGGTGAACAGCTGGGGGAAAACTCAAGTTCAGTTTGCGTCAGGGCGTCTGCATGGATGCAGGGTCAAAGGCCAAAGGCCTGGCACGCTACCTCACCTAACCAGCTAAACCTACCCACCACCTGCACAAAAAAACAGAAAACAAAACCAAAAAACACTGACCACTGGCGGGACCTACACAGACCCTACCCAAAATATACCAGGATAGACCACCCCTATATAAAATAACCCTAGATACAACAGCAATTTATAAAATAGACCCCTGTTAAAAAAAAACAAATCTAAAAAATAAAGTGCAGTACCGTGTCTACACACCTGGTGGCGCTAGAGGCGCACCAAACCACCACCAGTCGACTAGCCATACATCAATTACTATATAAACCAAGTTTCGTACAGATAAAACACACCGTTGCAGATATATGGACAGTTAAGATTCGGCCAATCAGATGCCCTTTATGCAAATGAGGGTGGTTACTAATGAGGGTGAAAGTCGTTTTTACCTCCCTACCTAACCTAACCATAGCCCCAAACTAACCCTAAACCCAAACTAACCATTAGTCCAAAGACTACTTTCAATATTTAACACAAAACAATAAAAAAATATGAACAAACAGTCGATCAAACTCATCTATCCATCTATCCATCTATCCATCTATCCATCTATCTATCCATCCATCCATCCATCACTCCATCACTCCATCCATCCATGTATAACACAGGCCTAAAAACATTCACTTTTTCAAACAAAAACATATTTTTTTTAACAAAAAGTGGTTTAAACTCATGTATCTATATATTCATCTATTCATCTATCTATCCATCCATCCATCCATCCATCCATCACTCCATCACTCCATCCATCAATGTAACACAGGCCTAAAAAACATTCACTTTTTCAAACAAAAACATTTTTTTTAACAAAAACATTTTTTTTAACAAAAAGTTGTTTAAACTCATGTACCTATCTATCCATCCATCCATCCATCCATCCATCCATCCATCCATCACTCCATCCATCAATCTATCTATAGAAATAGACACTTACCTGTCAGCATTGGTGCTGTTTCAGCACTCGTGCTGATATGCACGGCAAATGCAACCATTTTGCATTGACAGGTGAACAGCTGGGGGAAAACTCAAGTTCAGTTTGCGTCAGGGCGTCTGCATGGATGCAGGGTCAAAGGCCAAAGGCCTGGCACGCTACCTCACCTAACCAGCTAAACCTACCCACCACCTGCACAAAAAAACAGAAAACAAAACCAAAAAACACTGACCACTGGCGGGACCTACACAGACCCTACCCAAAATATACCAGGATAGACCACCCCTATATAAAATAACCCTAGATACAACAGCAATTTATAAAATAGACCCCTGTTAAAAAAAAACTAATCTAAAAAATAAAGTGCAGTACCGTGTCTACACACCTGGTGGCGCTAGAGGCGCACCAAACCACCACCAGTCGACTAGCCATACATCAATTACTATATAAACCAAGTTTCGTACAGATAAAACACACCGTTGCAGATATATGGACAGTTAAGATTCGGCCAATCAGATGCCCTTTATGCAAATGAGGGTGGTTACTAATGAGGGTGAAAGTCGTTTTTACCTCCCTACCTATATGCCATTTTAACCCTAACCTAACCTAACCATAGCCCCAAACTAACCCTAAACCCAAACTAACCATTAGTCCAAAGACTACTTTCAATATTTAACACAAAACAATAAAAAAATATGAACAAACAGTCGATCAAACTCATCTATCCATCTATCCATCTATCCATCTATCCATCTATCTATCCATCCATCCATCCATCACTCCATCACTCCATCACTCCATCCATCCATGTATAACACAGGCCTAAAAACATTCACTTTTTCAAACAAAAACTTTTTTTTTTTTAACAAAAAGTTGTTTAAACTCATGTATCTATATATTCATCTATTCATCTATCTATCTATTTATCTATCTATCCATCCATCCATCCATCCATCCATCACTCCATCCATCCATGTATAACACAGGCCTAAAAACATTCACTTTTTCAAACAAAAACATATTTTTTTTAACAAAAAGTGGTTTAAACTCATGTATCTATATATTCATCTATTCATCTATCTATCCATCCATCCATCCATCCATCCATCCATCACTCCATCACTCCATCACTCCATCCATCAATGTAACACAGGCCTAAAAAACATTCACTTTTTCAAACAAAAACATTTTTTTTAACAAAAACATTTTTTTTAACAAAAAGTTGTTTCAACTCATGTACCTATCTATCCATCCATCCATCCATCCATCCATCCATCCATCCATCCATCCATCCATCCATCCATCCATCCATCACTCCATCCATCAATCTATCTATAGAAATAGACACTTACCTGTCAGCATTGGTGCTGTTTCAGCACTCGTGCTGATATGCACGGCAAATGCAACCATTTTGCATTGACAGGTGAACAGCTGGGGGAAAACTCAAGTTCAGTTTGCGTCAGGGCGTCTGCATGGATGCAGGGTCAAAGGCCAAAGGCCTGGCACGCTACCTCACCTAACCAGCTAAACCTACCCACCACCTGCACAAAAAAACAGAAAACAAAACCAAAAAACACTGACCACTGGCGGGACCTACACAGACCCTACCCAAAATATACCAGGATAGACCACCCCTATATAAAATAACCCTAGATACAACAGCAATTTATAAAATAGACCCCTGTTAAAAAAAAACAAATCTAAAAAATAAAGTGCAGTACCGTGTCTACACACCTGGTGGCGCTAGAGGCGCACCAAACCACCACCAGTCGACTAGCCATACATCAATTACTATATAAACCAAGTTTCGTACAGATAAAACACACCGTTGCAGATATATGGACAGTTAAGATTCGGCCAATCAGATGCCCTTTATGCAAATGAGGGTGGTTACTAATGAGGGTGAAAGTCGTTTTTACCTCCCTACCTATATGCCATTTTAACCCTAACCTAACCATAGCCTCAAACTAACCCTAAACCCAAACTAACCATTAGTCCAAAGACTACTTTCAATATTTAACACAAAACAATAAAAAAATATGAACAAACAGTCGATCAAACTCATCTATCCATCTATCCATCTATCCATCTATCCATCTATCTATCCATCCATCCATCCATCACTCCATCACTCCATCACTCCATCCATCCATGTATAACACAGGCCTAAAAACATTCACTTTTTCAAACAAAAACTTTTTTTTTTTTAACAAAAAGTTGTTTAAACTCATGTATCTATATATTCATCTATTCATCTATCTATCTATTTATCTATCTATCCATCCATCCATCCATCCATCCATCCATCACTCCATCACTCCATCCATCCATGTATAACACAGGCCTAAAAACATTCACTTTTTCAAACAAAAACATATTTTTTTTAACAAAAAGTGGTTTAAACTCATGTATCTATATATTCATCTATTCATCTATCTATCCATCCATCCATCCATCCATCCATCACTCCATCACTCCATCCATCAATGTAACACAGGCCTAAAAAACATTCACTTTTTCAAACAAAAACATTTTTTTTAACAAAAACATTTTTTTTAACAAAAAGTTGTTTCAACTCATGTACCTATCTATCCATCCATCCATCCATCCATCCATCCATCCATCCATCCATCCATCCATCCATCCATCCATCCATCCATCCATCCATCCATCCATCCATCCATCACTCCATCCATCAATCTATCTATAGAAATAGACACTTACCTGTCAGCATTGGTGCTGTTTCAGCACTCGTGCTGATATGCACGGCAAATGCAACCATTTTGCATTGACAGGTGAACAGCTGGGGGAAAACTCAAGTTCAGTTTGCGTCAGGGCGTCTGCATGGATGCAGGGTCAAAGGCCAAAGGCCTGGCACGCTACCTCACCTAACCAGCTAAACCTACCCACCACCTGCACAAAAAAACAGAAAACAAAACCAAAAAACACTGACCACTGGCGGGACCTACACAGACCCTACCCAAAATATACCAGGATAGACCACCCCTATATAAAATAACCCTAGATACAACAGCAATTTATAAAATAGACCCCTGTTAAAAAAAAACAAATCTAAAAAATAAAGTGCAGTACCGTGTCTACACACCTGGTGGCGCTAGAGGCGCACCAAACCACCACCAGTCGACTAGCCATACATCAATTACTATATAAACCAAGTTTCGTACAGATAAAACACACCGTTGCAGATATATGGACAGTTAAGATTCGGCCAATCAGATGCCCTTTATGCAAATGAGGGTGGTTACTAATGAGGGTGAAAGTCGTTTTTACCTCCCTACCTATATGCCATTTTAACCCTAACCTAACCATAGCCTAACCTAACCATAGCCCCAAACTAACCCTAAACCCAAACTAACCATTAGTCCAAAGACTACTTTCAATATTTAACACAAAACAATAAAAAAATATGAACAAACAGTCGATCAAACTCATCTATCCATCTATCCATCTATCCATCTATCCATCTATCTATCCATCCATCCATCCATCCATCCATCACTCCATCACTCCATCCATCCATGTATAACACAGGCCTAAAAACATTCACTTTTTCAAACAAAAACTTTTTTTTTTTTAACAAAAAGTTGTTTAAACTCATGTATCTATATATTCATCTATTCATCTATCTATCTATTTATCTATCTATCCATCCATCCATCCATCCATCCATCACTCCATCCATCCATGTATAACACAGGCCTAAAAACATTCACTTTTTCAAACAAAAACATATTTTTTTTAACAAAAAGTGGTTTAAACTCATGTATCTATATATTCATCTATTCATCTATCTATCCATCCATCCATCCATCCATCCATCACTCCATCACTCCATCCATCAATGTAACACAGGCCTAAAAAACATTCACTTTTTCAAACAAAAACATTTTTTTTAACAAAAACATTTTTTTTAACAAAAAGTTGTTTCAACTCATGTACCTATCTATCCATCCATCCATCCATCCATCCATCCATCCATCCATCCATCCATCCATCCATCCATCCATCCATCCATCCATCCATCCATCCATCACTCCATCCATCAATCTATCTATAGAAATAGACACTTACCTGTCAGCATTGGTGCTGTTTCAGCACTCGTGCTGATATGCACGGCAAATGCAACCATTTTGCATTGACAGGTGAACAGCTGGGGGAAAACTCAAGTTCAGTTTGCGTCAGGGCGTCTGCATGGATGCAGGGTCAAAGGCCAAAGGCCTGGCACGCTACCTCACCTAACCAGCTAAACCTACCCACCACCTGCACAAAAAAACAGAAAACAAAACCAAAAAACACTGACCACTGGCGGGACCTACACAGACCCTACCCAAAATATACCAGGATAGACCACCCCTATATAAAATAACCCTAGATACAACAGCAATTTATAAAATAGACCCCTGTTAAAAAAAAACAAATCTAAAAAATAAAGTGCAGTACCGTGTCTACACACCTGGTGGCGCTAGAGGCGCACCAAACCACCACCAGTCGACTAGCCATACATCAATTACTATATAAACCAAGTTTCGTACAGATAAAACACACCGTTGCAGATATATGGACAGTTAAGATTCGGCCAATCAGATGCCCTTTATGCAAATGAGGGTGGTTACTAATGAGGGTGAAAGTCGTTTTTACCTCCCTACCTATATGCCATTTTAACCCTAACCTAACCATAGCCTCAAACTAACCCTAAACCCAAACTAACCATTAGTCCAAAGACTACTTTCAATATTTAACACAAAACAATAAAAAAATATGAACAAACAGTCGATCAAACTCATCTATCCATCTATCCATCTATCCATCTATCCATCTATCTATCCATCCATCCATCCATCCATCACTCCATCACTCCATCACTCCATCCATCCATGTATAACACAGGCCTAAAAACATTCACTTTTTCAAACAAAAACTTTTTTTTTTTTAACAAAAAGTTGTTTAAACTCATGTATCTATATATTCATCTATTCATCTATCTATCTATTTATCTATCTATCCATCCATCCATCCATCCATCCATCACTCCATCCATCCATGTATAACACAGGCCTAAAAACATTCACTTTTTCAAACAAAAACATATTTTTTTTAACAAAAAGTGGTTTAAACTCA
The DNA here is from genome assembly GCF_965113295.1 of Leuciscus leuciscus. Taxonomy (NCBI): domain Eukaryota; kingdom Metazoa; phylum Chordata; class Actinopteri; order Cypriniformes; family Leuciscidae; genus Leuciscus; species Leuciscus leuciscus. The sequence continues at coordinate 59,741 of NW_028118418.1, forward strand.
TGTATCTATATATTCATCTATTCATCTATCTATCCATCCATCCATCCATCCATCCATCACTCCATCACTCCATCCATCAATGTAACACAGGCCTAAAAAACATTCACTTTTTCAAACAAAAACATTTTTTTTAACAAAAACATTTTTTTTAACAAAAAGTTGTTTCAACTCATGTACCTATCTATCCATCCATCCATCCATCCATCCATCCATCCATCCATCCATCCATCCATCCATCCATCCATCCATCCATCCATCCATCCATCCATCCATCCATCCATCACTCCATCCATCAATCTATCTATAGAAATAGACACTTACCTGTCAGCATTGGTGCTGTTTCAGCACTCGTGCTGATATGCACGGCAAATGCAACCATTTTGCATTGACAGGTGAACAGCTGGGGGAAAACTCAAGTTCAGTTTGCGTCAGGGCGTCTGCATGGATGCAGGGTCAAAGGCCAAAGGCCTGGCACGCTACCTCACCTAACCAGCTAAACCTACCCACCACCTGCACAAAAAAACAGAAAACAAAACCAAAAAACACTGACCACTGGCGGGACCTACACAGACCCTACCCAAAATATACCAGGATAGACCACCCCTATATAAAATAACCCTAGATACAACAGCAATTTATAAAATAGACCCCTGTTAAAAAAAAACAAATCTAAAAAATAAAGTGCAGTACCGTGTCTACACACCTGGTGGCGCTAGAGGCGCACCAAACCACCACCAGTCGACTAGCCATACATCAATTACTATATAAACCAAGTTTCGTACAGATAAAACACACCGTTGCAGATATATGGACAGTTAAGATTCGGCCAATCAGATGCCCTTTATGCAAATGAGGGTGGTTACTAATGAGGGTGAAAGTCGTTTTTACCTCCCTACCTATATGCCATTTTAACCCTAACCTAACCATAGCCTCAAACTAACCCTAAACCCAAACTAACCATTAGTCCAAAGACTACTTTCAATATTTAACACAAAACAATAAAAAAATATGAACAAACAGTCGATCAAACTCATCTATCCATCTATCCATCTATCCATCTATCCATCTATCTATCCATCCATCCATCCATCACTCCATCACTCCATCACTCCATCCATCCATGTATAACACAGGCCTAAAAACATTCACTTTTTCAAACAAAAACTTTTTTTTTTTTAACAAAAAGTTGTTTAAACTCATGTATCTATATATTCATCTATTCATCTATCTATCTATTTATCTATCTATCCATCCATCCATCCATCCATCCATCCATCACTCCATCACTCCATCCATCCATGTATAACACAGGCCTAAAAACATTCACTTTTTCAAACAAAAACATATTTTTTTTAACAAAAAGTGGTTTAAACTCATGTATCTATATATTCATCTATTCATCTATCTATCCATCCATCCATCCATCCATCCATCACTCCATCACTCCATCCATCAATGTAACACAGGCCTAAAAAACATTCACTTTTTCAAACAAAAACATTTTTTTTAACAAAAACATTTTTTTTAACAAAAAGTTGTTTCAACTCATGTACCTATCTATCCATCCATCCATCCATCCATCCATCCATCCATCCATCCATCCATCCATCCATCCATCCATCCATCCATCCATCCATCCATCACTCCATCCATCAATCTATCTATAGAAATAGACACTTACCTGTCAGCATTGGTGCTGTTTCAGCACTCGTGCTGATATGCACGGCAAATGCAACCATTTTGCATTGACAGGTGAACAGCTGGGGGAAAACTCAAGTTCAGTTTGCGTCAGGGCGTCTGCATGGATGCAGGGTCAAAGGCCAAAGGCCTGGCACGCTACCTCACCTAACCAGCTAAACCTACCCACCACCTGCACAAAAAAACAGAAAACAAAACCAAAAAACACTGACCACTGGCGGGACCTACACAGACCCTACCCAAAATATACCAGGATAGACCACCCCTATATAAAATAACCCTAGATACAACAGCAATTTATAAAATAGACCCCTGTTAAAAAAAAACAAATCTAAAAAATAAAGTGCAGTACCGTGTCTACACACCTGGTGGCGCTAGAGGCGCACCAAACCACCACCAGTCGACTAGCCATACATCAATTACTATATAAACCAAGTTTCGTACAGATAAAACACACCGTTGCAGATATATGGACAGTTAAGATTCGGCCAATCAGATGCCCTTTATGCAAATGAGGGTGGTTACTAATGAGGGTGAAAGTCGTTTTTACCTCCCTACCTATATGCCATTTTAACCCTAACCTAACCATAGCCTAACCTAACCATAGCCCCAAACTAACCCTAAACCCAAACTAACCATTAGTCCAAAGACTACTTTCAATATTTAACACAAAACAATAAAAAAATATGAACAAACAGTCGATCAAACTCATCTATCCATCTATCCATCTATCCATCTATCCATCTATCTATCCATCCATCCATCCATCCATCCATCACTCCATCACTCCATCCATCCATGTATAACACAGGCCTAAAAACATTCACTTTTTCAAACAAAAACTTTTTTTTTTTTAACAAAAAGTTGTTTAAACTCATGTATCTATATATTCATCTATTCATCTATCTATCTATTTATCTATCTATCCATCCATCCATCCATCCATCCATCACTCCATCCATCCATGTATAACACAGGCCTAAAAACATTCACTTTTTCAAACAAAAACATATTTTTTTTAACAAAAAGTGGTTTAAACTCATGTATCTATATATTCATCTATTCATCTATCTATCCATCCATCCATCCATCCATCCATCACTCCATCACTCCATCCATCAATGTAACACAGGCCTAAAAAACCTTCACTTTTTCAAACAAAAACATTTTTTTTAACAAAAACATTTTTTTTAACAAAAAGTTGTTTCAACTCATGTACCTATCTATCCATCCATCCATCCATCCATCCATCCATCCATCCATCCATCCATCCATCCATCCATCACTCCATCCATCAATCTATCTATAGAAATAGACACTTACCTGTCAGCATTGGTGCTGTTTCAGCACTCGTGCTGATATGCACGGCAAATGCAACCATTTTGCATTGACAGGTGAACAGCTGGGGGAAAACTCAAGTTCAGTTTGCGTCAGGGCGTCTGCATGGATGCAGGGTCAAAGGCCAAAGGCCTGGCACGCTACCTCACCTAACCAGCTAAACCTACCCACCACCTGCACAAAAAAACAGAAAACAAAACCAAAAAACACTGACCACTGGCGGGACCTACACAGACCCTACCCAAAATATACCAGGATAGACCACCCCTATATAAAATAACCCTAGATACAACAGCAATTTATAAAATAGACCCCTGTTAAAAAAAAACAAATCTAAAAAATAAAGTGCAGTACCGTGTCTACACACCTGGTGGCGCTAGAGGCGCACCAAACCACCACCAGTCGACTAGCCATACATCAATTACTATATAAACCAAGTTTCGTACAGATAAAACACACCGTTGCAGATATATGGACAGTTAAGATTCGGCCAATCAGATGCCCTTTATGCAAATGAGGGTGGTTACTAATGAGGGTGAAAGTCGTTTTTACCTCCCTACCTATATGCCATTTTAACCCTAACCTAACCATAGCCTCAAACTAACCCTAAACCCAAACTAACCATTAGTCCAAAGACTACTTTCAATATTTAACACAAAACAATAAAAAAATATGAACAAACAGTCGATCAAACTCATCTATCCATCTATCCATCTATCCATCTATCCATCTATCTATCCATCCATCCATCCATCCATCACTCCATCACTCCATCACTCCATCCATCCATGTATAACACAGGCCTAAAAACATTCACTTTTTCAAACAAAAACTTTTTTTTTTTTAACAAAAAGTTGTTTAAACTCATGTATCTATATATTCATCTATTCATCTATCTATCTATTTATCTATCTATCCATCCATCCATCCATCCATCCATCACTCCATCCATCCATGTATAACACAGGCCTAAAAACATTCACTTTTTCAAACAAAAACATATTTTTTTTAACAAAAAGTGGTTTAAACTCATGTATCTATATATTCATCTATTCATCTATCTATCCATCCATCCATCCATCCATCCATCACTCCATCACTCCATCCATCAATGTAACACAGGCCTAAAAAACATTCACTTTTTCAAACAAAAACATTTTTTTTAACAAAAACATTTTTTTTAACAAAAAGTTGTTTCAACTCATGTACCTATCTATCCATCCATCCATCCATCCATCCATCCATCCATCCATCCATCCATCCATCCATCCATCCATCCATCCATCCATCCATCACTCCATCCATCAATCTATCTATAGAAATAGACACTTACCTGTCAGCATTGGTGCTGTTTCAGCACTCGTGCTGATATGCACGGCAAATGCAACCATTTTGCATTGACAGGTGAACAGCTGGGGGAAAACTCAAGTTCAGTTTGCGTCAGGGCGTCTGCATGGATGCAGGGTCAAAGGCCAAAGGCCTGGCACGCTACCTCACCTAACCAGCTAAACCTACCCACCACCTGCACAAAAAAACAGAAAACAAAACCAAAAAACACTGACCACTGGCGGGACCTACACAGACCCTACCCAAAATATACCAGGATAGACCACCCCTATATAAAATAACCCTAGATACAACAGCAATTTATAAAATAGACCCCTGTTAAAAAAAAACAAATCTAAAAAATAAAGTGCAGTACCGTGTCTACACACCTGGTGGCGCTAGAGGCGCACCAAACCACCACCAGTCGACTAGCCATACATCAATTACTATATAAACCAAGTTTCGTACAGATAAAACACACCGTTGCAGATATATGGACAGTTAAGATTCGGCCAATCAGATGCCCTTTATGCAAATGAGGGTGGTTACTAATGAGGGTGAAAGTCGTTTTTACCTCCCTACCTATATGCCATTTTAACCCTAACCTAACCATAGCCTAACCTAACCATAGCCCCAAACTAACCCTAAACCCAAACTAACCATTAGTCCAAAGACTACTTTCAATATTTAACACAAAACAATAAAAAAATATGAACAAACAGTCGATCAAACTCATCTATCCATCTATCCATCTATCCATCTATCCATCTATCTATCCATCCATCCATCCATCCATCCATCACTCCATCACTCCATCCATCCATGTATAACACAGGCCTAAAAACATTCACTTTTTCAAACAAAAACTTTTTTTTTTTTAACAAAAAGTTGTTTAAACTCATGTATCTATATATTCATCTATTCATCTATCTATCTATTTATCTATCTATCCATCCATCCATCCATCCATCCATCACTCCATCCATCCATGTATAACACAGGCCTAAAAACATTCACTTTTTCAAACAAAAACATATTTTTTTTAACAAAAAGTGGTTTAAACTCATGTATCTATATATTCATCTATTCATCTATCTATCCATCCATCCATCCATCCATCCATCACTCCATCACTCCATCCATCAATGTAACACAGGCCTAAAAAACATTCACTTTTTCAAACAAAAACATTTTTTTTAACAAAAACATTTTTTTTAACAAAAAGTTGTTTCAACTCATGTACCTATCTATCCATCCATCCATCCATCCATCCATCCATCCATCCATCCATCCATCCATCCATCCATCCATCCATCCATCACTCCATCCATCAATCTATCTATAGAAATAGACACTTACCTGTCAGCATTGGTGCTGTTTCAGCACTCGTGCTGATATGCACGGCAAATGCAACCATTTTGCATTGACAGGTGAACAGCTGGGGGAAAACTCAAGTTCAGTTTGCGTCAGGGCGTCTGCATGGATGCAGGGTCAAAGGCCAAAGGCCTGGCACGCTACCTCACCTAACCAGCTAAACCTACCCACCACCTGCACAAAAAAACAGAAAACAAAACCAAAAAACACTGACCACTGGCGGGACCTACACAGACCCTACCCAAAATATACCAGGATAGACCACCCCTATATAAAATAACCCTAGATACAACAGCAATTTATAAAATAGACCCCTGTTAAAAAAAAACAAATCTAAAAAATAAAGTGCAGTACCGTGTCTACACACCTGGTGGCGCTAGAGGCGCACCAAACCACCACCAGTCGACTAGCCATACATCAATTACTATATAAACCAAGTTTCGTACAGATAAAACACACCGTTGCAGATATATGGACAGTTAAGATTCGGCCAATCAGATGCCCTTTATGCAAATGAGGGTGGTTACTAATGAGGGTGAAAGTCGTTTTTACCTCCCTACCTAAACCCAAACTAACCATTAGTCCAAAGACTACTTTCAATATTTAACACAAAACAATAAAAAAATATGAACAAACAGTCGATCAAACTCATCTATCCATCTATCCATCTATCCATCTATCCATCTATCTATCCATCCATCCATCCATCCATCCATCACTCCATCACTCCATCCATCCATGTATAACACAGGCCTAAAAACATTCACTTTTTCAAACAAAAACTTTTTTTTTTTTAACAAAAAGTTGTTTAAACTCATGTATCTATATATTCATCTATTCATCTATCTATCTATTTATCTATCTATCCATCCATCCATCCATCCATCCATCACTCCATCCATCCATGTATAACACAGGCCTAAAAACATTCACTTTTTCAAACAAAAACATATTTTTTTTAACAAAAAGTGGTTTAAACTCATGTATCTATATATTCATCTATTCATCTATCTATCCATCCATCCATCCATCCATCCATCACTCCATCACTCCATCCATCAATGTAACACAGGCCTAAAAAACATTCACTTTTTCAAACAAAAACATTTTTTTTAACAAAAACATTTTTTTTAACAAAAAGTTGTTTCAACTCATGTACCTATCTATCCATCCATCCATCCATCCATCCATCCATCCATCCATCCATCCATCCATCCATCACTCCATCCATCAATCTATCTATAGAAATAGACACTTACCTGTCAGCATTGGTGCTGTTTCAGCACTCGTGCTGATATGCACGGCAAATGCAACCATTTTGCATTGACAGGTGAACAGCTGGGGGAAAACTCAAGTTCAGTTTGCGTCAGGGCGTCTGCATGGATGCAGGGTCAAAGGCCAAAGGCCTGGCACGCTACCTCACCTAACCAGCTAAACCTACCCACCACCTGCACAAAAAAACAGAAAACAAAACCAAAAAACACTGACCACTGGCGGGACCTACACAGACCCTACCCAAAATATACCAGGATAGACCACCCCTATATAAAATAACCCTAGATACAACAGCAATTTATAAAATAGACCCCTGTTAAAAAAAAACAAATCTAAAAAATAAAGTGCAGTACCGTGTCTACACACCTGGTGGCGCTAGAGGCGCACCAAACCACCACCAGTCGACTAGCCATACATCAATTACTATATAAACCAAGTTTCGTACAGATAAAACACACCGTTGCAGATATATGGACAGTTAAGATTCGGCCAATCAGATGCCCTTTATGCAAATGAGGGTGGTTACTAATGAGGGTGAAAGTCGTTTTTACCTCCCTACCTATATGCCATTTTAACCCTAACCTAACCATAGCCTCAAACTAACCCTAAACCCAAACTAACCATTAGTCCAAAGACTACTTTCAATATTTAACACAAAACAATAAAAAAATATGAACAAACAGTCGATCAAACTCATCTATCCATCTATCCATCTATCCATCTATCCATCTATCTATCCATCCATCCATCCATCCATCACTCCATCACTCCATCACTCCATCCATCCATGTATAACACAGGCCTAAAAACATTCACTTTTTCAAACAAAAACTTTTTTTTTTTTAACAAAAAGTTGTTTAAACTCATGTATCTATATATTCATCTATTCATCTATCTATCTATTTATCTATCTATCCATCCATCCATCCATCCATCCATCACTCCATCCATCCATGTATAACACAGGCCTAAAAACATTCACTTTTTCAAACAAAAACATATTTTTTTTAACAAAAAGTGGTTTAAACTCATGTATCTATATATTCATCTATTCATCTATCTATCCATCCATCCATCCATCCATCACTCCATCACTCCATCCATCAATGTAACACAGGCCTAAAAAACATTCACTTTTTCAAACAAAAACATTTTTTTTAACAAAAACATTTTTTTTAACAAAAAGTTGTTTCAACTCATGTACCTATCTATCCATCCATCCATCCATCCATCCATCCATCCATCCATCCATCCATCCATCCATCCATCCATCCATCCATCCATCCATCCATCCATCCATCCATCCATCCATCACTCCATCCATCAATCTATCTATAGAAATAGACACTTACCTGTCAGCATTGGTGCTGTTTCAGCACTCGTGCTGATATGCACGGCAAATGCAACCATTTTGCATTGACAGGTGAACAGCTGGGGGAAAACTCAAGTTCAGTTTGCGTCAGGGCGTCTGCATGGATGCAGGGTCAAAGGCCAAAGGCCTGGCACGCTACCTCACCTAACCAGCTAAACCTACCCACCACCTGCACAAAAAAACAGAAAACAAAACCAAAAAACACTGACCACTGGCGGGACCTACACAGACCCTACCCAAAATATACCAGGATAGACCACCCCTATATAAAATAACCCTAGATACAACAGCAATTTATAAAATAGACCCCTGTTAAAAAAAAACAAATCTAAAAAATAAAGTGCAGTACCGTGTCTACACACCTGGTGGCGCTAGAGGCGCACCAAACCACCACCAGTCGACTAGCCATACATCAATTACTATATAAACCAAGTTTCGTACAGATAAAACACACCGTTGCAGATATATGGACAGTTAAGATTCGGCCAATCAGATGCCCTTTATGCAAATGAGGGTGGTTACTAATGAGGGTGAAAGTCGTTTTTACCTCCCTACCTATATGCCATTTTAACCCTAACCTAACCATAGCCTCAAACTAACCCTAAACCCAAACTAACCATTAGTCCAAAGACTACTTTCAATATTTAACACAAAACAATAAAAAAATATGAACAAACAGTCGATCAAACTCATCTATCCATCTATCCATCTATCCATCTATCCATCTATCTATCCATCCATCCATCCATCACTCCATCACTCCATCACTCCATCCATCCATGTATAACACAGGCCTAAAAACATTCACTTTTTCAAACAAAAACTATTTTTTTTTTAACAAAAAGTTGTTTAAACTCATGTATCTATATATTCATCTATTCATCTATCTATCTATTTATCTATCTATCCATCCATCCATCCATCCATCCATCCATCACTCCATCACTCCATCCATCCATGTATAACACAGGCCTAAAAACATTCACTTTTTCAAACAAAAACATATTTTTTTTAACAAAAAGTGGTTTAAACTCATGTATCTATATATTCATCTATTCATCTATCTATCCATCCATCCATCCATCCATCCATCACTCCATCACTCCATCCATCAATGTAACACAGGCCTAAAAAACATTCACTTTTTCAAACAAAAACATTTTTTTTAACAAAAACATTTTTTTTAACAAAAAGTTGTTTCAACTCATGTACCTATCTATCCATCCATCCATCCATCCATCCATCCATCCATCCATCCATCCATCCATCCATCCATCCATCCATCCATCCATCCATCCATCACTCCATCCATCAATCTATCTATAGAAATAGACACTTACCTGTCAGCATTGGTGCTGTTTCAGCACTCGTGCTGATATGCACGGCAAATGCAACCATTTTGCATTGACAGGTGAACAGCTGGGGGAAAACTCAAGTTCAGTTTGCGTCAGGGCGTCTGCATGGATGCAGGGTCAAAGGCCAAAGGCCTGGCACGCTACCTCACCTAACCAGCTAAACCTACCCACCACCTGCACAAAAAAACAGAAAACAAAACCAAAAAACACTGACCACTGGCGGGACCTACACAGACCCTACCCAAAATATACCAGGATAGACCACCCCTATATAAAATAACCCTAGATACAACAGCAATTTATAAAATAGACCCCTGTTAAAAAAAAACAAATCTAAAAAATAAAGTGCAGTACCGTGTCTACACACCTGGTGGCGCTAGAGGCGCACCAAACCACCACCAGTCGACTAGCCATACATCAATTACTATATAAACCAAGTTTCGTACAGATAAAACACACCGTTGCAGATATATGGACAGTTAAGATTCGGCCAATCAGATGCCCTTTATGCAAATGAGGGTGGTTACTAATGAGGGTGAAAGTCGTTTTTACCTCCCTACCTATATGCCATTTTAACCCTAACCTAACCATAGCCTCAAACTAACCCTAAACCCAAACTAACCATTAGTCCAAAGACTACTTTCAATATTTAACACAAAACAATAAAAAAATATGAACAAACAGTCGATCAAACTCATCTATCCATCTATCCATCTATCCATCTATCCATCTATCTATCCATCCATCCATCCATCCATCACTCCATCACTCCATCACTCCATCCATCCATGTATAACACAGGCCTAAAAACATTCACTTTTTCAAACAAAAACTTTTTTTTTTTTAACAAAAAGTTGTTTAAACTCATGTATCTATATATTCATCTATTCATCTATCTATCTATTTATCTATCTATCCATCCATCCATCCATCCATCCATCACTCCATCCATCCATGTATAACACAGGCCTAAAAACATTCACTTTTTCAAACAAAAACATATTTTTTTTAACAAAAAGTGGTTTAAACTCATGTATCTATATATTCATCTATTCATCTATCTATCCATCCATCCATCCATCCATCCATCACTCCATCACTCCATCCATCAATGTAACACAGGCCTAAAAAACATTCACTTTTTCAAACAAAAACATTTTTTTTAACAAAAACATTTTTTTTAACAAAAAGTTGTTTCAACTCATGTACCTATCTATCCATCCATCCATCCATCCATCCATCCATCCATCCATCCATCCATCCATCCATCCATCCATCCATCCATCCATCCATCCATCCATCCATCACTCCATCCATCAATCTATCTATAGAAATAGACACTTACCTGTCAGCATTGGTGCTGTTTCAGCACTCGTGCTGATATGCACGGCAAATGCAACCATTTTGCATTGACAGGTGAACAGCTGGGGGAAAACTCAAGTTCAGTTTGCGTCAGGGCGTCTGCATGGATGCAGGGTCAAAGGCCAAAGGCCTGGCACGCTACCTCACCTAACCAGCTAAACCTACCCACCACCTGCACAAAAAAACAGAAAACAAAACCAAAAAACACTGACCACTGGCGGGACCTACACAGACCCTACCCAAAATATACCAGGATAGACCACCCCTATATAAAATAACCCTAGATACAACAGCAATTTATAAAATAGACCCCTGTTAAAAAAAAACAAATCTAAAAAATAAAGTGCAGTACCGTGTCTACACACCTGGTGGCGCTAGAGGCGCACCAAACCACCACCAGTCGACTAGCCATACATCAATTACTATATAAACCAAGTTTCGTACAGATAAAACACACCGTTGCAGATATATGGACAGTTAAGATTCGGCCAATCAGATGCCCTTTATGCAAATGAGGGTGGTTACTAATGAGGGTGAAAGTCGTTTTTACCTCCCTACCTATATGCCATTTTAACCCTAACCTAACCATAGCCTCAAACTAACCCTAAACCCAAACTAACCATTAGTCCAAAGACTACTTTCAATATTTAACACAAAACAATAAAAAAATATGAACAAACAGTCGATCAAACTCATCTATCCATCTATCCATCTATCCATCTATCCATCTATCTATCCATCCATCCATCCATCACTCCATCACTCCATCACTCCATCCATCCATGTATAACACAGGCCTAAAAACATTCACTTTTTCAAACAAAAACTTTTTTTTTTTTAACAAAAAGTTGTTTAAACTCATGTATCTATATATTCATCTATTCATCTATCTATCTATTTATCTATCTATCCATCCATCCATCCATCCATCCATCCATCACTCCATCACTCCATCCATCCATGTATAACACAGGCCTAAAAACATTCACTTTTTCAAACAAAAACATATTTTTTTTAACAAAAAGTGGTTTAAACTCATGTATCTATATATTCATCTATTCATCTATCTATCCATCCATCCATCCATCCATCCATCACTCCATCACTCCATCCATCAATGTAACACAGGCCTAAAAAACATTCACTTTTTCAAACAAAAACATTTTTTTTAACAAAAACATTTTTTTTAACAAAAAGTTGTTTCAACTCATGTACCTATCTATCCATCCATCCATCCATCCATCCATCCATCCATCCATCCATCCATCCATCCATCCATCCATCCATCCATCCATCCATCCATCACTCCATCCATCAATCTATCTATAGAAATAGACACTTACCTGTCAGCATTGGTGCTGTTTCAGCACTCGTGCTGATATGCACGGCAAATGCAACCATTTTGCATTGACAGGTGAACAGCTGGGGGAAAACTCAAGTTCAGTTTGCGTCAGGGCGTCTGCATGGATGCAGGGTCAAAGGCCAAAGGCCTGGCACGCTACCTCACCTAACCAGCTAAACCTACCCACCACCTGCACAAAAAAACAGAAAACAAAACCAAAAAACACTGACCACTGGCGGGACCTACACAGACCCTACCCAAAATATACCAGGATAGACCACCCCTATATAAAATAACCCTAGATACAACAGCAATTTATAAAATAGACCCCTGTTAAAAAAAAACAAATCTAAAAAATAAAGTGCAGTACCGTGTCTACACACCTGGTGGCGCTAGAGGCGCACCAAACCACCACCAGTCGACTAGCCATACATCAATTACTATATAAACCAAGTTTCGTACAGATAAAACACACCGTTGCAGATATATGGACAGTTAAGATTCGGCCAATCAGATGCCCTTTATGCAAATGAGGGTGGTTACTAATGAGGGTGAAAGTCGTTTTTACCTCCCTACCTATATGCCATTTTAACCCTAACCTAACCATAGCCTAACCTAACCATAGCCCCAAACTAACCCTAAACCCAAACTAACCATTAGTCCAAAGACTACTTTCAATATTTAACACAAAACAATAAAAAAATATGAACAAACAGTCGATCAAACTCATCTATCCATCTATCCATCTATCCATCTATCCATCTATCTATCCATCCATCCATCCATCCATCCATCACTCCATCACTCCATCCATCCATGTATAACACAGGCCTAAAAACATTCACTTTTTCAAACAAAAACTTTTTTTTTTTTAACAAAAAGTTGTTTAAACTCATGTATCTATATATTCATCTATTCATCTATCTATCTATTTATCTATCTATCCATCCATCCATCCATCCATCCATCACTCCATCCATCCATGTATAACACAGGCCTAAAAACATTCACTTTTTCAAACAAAAACATATTTTTTTTAACAAAAAGTGGTTTAAACTCATGTATCTATATATTCATCTATTCATCTATCTATCCATCCATCCATCCATCCATCCATCACTCCATCACTCCATCCATCAATGTAACACAGGCCTAAAAAACCTTCACTTTTTCAAACAAAAACATTTTTTTTAACAAAAACATTTTTTTTAACAAAAAGTTGTTTCAACTCATGTACCTATCTATCCATCCATCCATCCATCCATCCATCCATCCATCCATCCATCCATCCATCCATCACTCCATCCATCAATCTATCTATAGAAATAGACACTTACCTGTCAGCATTGGTGCTGTTTCAGCACTCGTGCTGATATGCACGGCAAATGCAACCATTTTGCATTGACAGGTGAACAGCTGGGGGAAAACTCAAGTTCAGTTTGCGTCAGGGCGTCTGCATGGATGCAGGGTCAAAGGCCAAAGGCCTGGCACGCTACCTCACCTAACCAGCTAAACCTACCCACCACCTGCACAAAAAAACAGAAAACAAAACCAAAAAACACTGACCACTGGCGGGACCTACACAGACCCTACCCAAAATATACCAGGATAGACCACCCCTATATAAAATAACCCTAGATACAACAGCAATTTATAAAATAGACCCCTGTTAAAAAAAAACAAATCTAAAAAATAAAGTGCAGTACCGTGTCTACACACCTGGTGGCGCTAGAGGCGCACCAAACCACCACCAGTCGACTAGCCATACATCAATTACTATATAAACCAAGTTTCGTACAGATAAAACACACCGTTGCAGATATATGGACAGTTAAGATTCGGCCAATCAGATGCCCTTTATGCAAATGAGGGTGGTTACTAATGAGGGTGAAAGTCGTTTTTACCTCCCTACCTATATGCCATTTTAACCCTAACCTAACCATAGCCTCAAACTAACCCTAAACCCAAACTAACCATTAGTCCAAAGACTACTTTCAATATTTAACACAAAACAATAAAAAAATATGAACAAACAGTCGATCAAACTCATCTATCCATCTATCCATCTATCCATCTATCCATCTATCTATCCATCCATCCATCCATCACTCCATCACTCCATCACTCCATCCATCCATGTATAACACAGGCCTAAAAACATTCACTTTTTCAAACAAAAACTTTTTTTTTTTTAACAAAAAGTTGTTTAAACTCATGTATCTATATATTCATCTATTCATCTATCTATCTATTTATCTATCTATCCATCCATCCATCCATCCATCCATCCATCACTCCATCACTCCATCCATCCATGTATAACACAGGCCTAAAAACATTCACTTTTTCAAACAAAAACATATTTTTTTTAACAAAAAGTGGTTTAAACTCATGTATCTATATATTCATCTATTCATCTATCTATCCATCCATCCATCCATCCATCCATCACTCCATCACTCCATCCATCAATGTAACACAGGCCTAAAAAACATTCACTTTTTCAAACAAAAACATTTTTTTTAACAAAAACATTTTTTTTAACAAAAAGTTGTTTCAACTCATGTACCTATCTATCCATCCATCCATCCATCCATCCATCCATCCATCCATCCATCCATCCATCCATCCATCCATCCATCCATCCATCCATCCATCCATCCATCCATCCATCACTCCATCCATCAATCTATCTATAGAAATAGACACTTACCTGTCAGCATTGGTGCTGTTTCAGCACTCGTGCTGATATGCACGGCAAATGCAACCATTTTGCATTGACAGGTGAACAGCTGGGGGAAAACTCAAGTTCAGTTTGCGTCAGGGCGTCTGCATGGATGCAGGGTCAAAGGCCAAAGGCCTGGCACGCTACCTCACCTAACCAGCTAAACCTACCCACCACCTGCACAAAAAAACAGAAAACAAAACCAAAAAACACTGACCACTGGCGGGACCTACACAGACCCTACCCAAAATATACCAGGATAGACCACCCCTATATAAAATAACCCTAGATACAACAGCAATTTATAAAATAGACCCCTGTTAAAAAAAAACAAATCTAAAAAATAAAGTGCAGTACCGTGTCTACACACCTGGTGGCGCTAGAGGCGCACCAAACCACCACCAGTCGACTAGCCATACATCAATTACTATATAAACCAAGTTTCGTACAGATAAAACACACCGTTGCAGATATATGGACAGTTAAGATTCGGCCAATCAGATGCCCTTTATGCAAATGAGGGTGGTTACTAATGAGGGTGAAAGTCGTTTTTACCTCCCTACCTATATGCCATTTTAACCCTAACCTAACCATAGCCTAACCTAACCATAGCCCCAAACTAACCCTAAACCCAAACTAACCATTAGTCCAAAGACTACTTTCAATATTTAACACAAAACAATAAAAAAATATGAACAAACAGTCGATCAAACTCATCTATCCATCTATCCATCTATCCATCTATCCATCTATCTATCCATCCATCCATCCATCCATCCATCACTCCATCACTCCATCCATCCATGTATAACACAGGCCTAAAAACATTCACTTTTTCAAACAAAAACTTTTTTTTTTTTAACAAAAAGTTGTTTAAACTCATGTATCTATATATTCATCTATTCATCTATCTATCTATTTATCTATCTATCCATCCATCCATCCATCCATCCATCACTCCATCCATCCATGTATAACACAGGCCTAAAAACATTCACTTTTTCAAACAAAAACATATTTTTTTTAACAAAAAGTGGTTTAAACTCATGTATCTATATATTCATCTATTCATCTATCTATCCATCCATCCATCCATCCATCCATCACTCCATCACTCCATCCATCAATGTAACACAGGCCTAAAAAACATTCACTTTTTCAAACAAAAACATTTTTTTTAACAAAAACATTTTTTTTAACAAAAAGTTGTTTCAACTCATGTACCTATCTATCCATCCATCCATCCATCCATCCATCCATCCATCCATCCATCCATCCATCCATCCATCCATCCATCCATCCATCCATCCATCCATCCATCCATCCATCACTCCATCCATCAATCTATCTATAGAAATAGACACTTACCTGTCAGCATTGGTGCTGTTTCAGCACTCGTGCTGATATGCACGGCAAATGCAACCATTTTGCATTGACAGGTGAACAGCTGGGGGAAAACTCAAGTTCAGTTTGCGTCAGGGCGTCTGCATGGATGCAGGGTCAAAGGCCAAAGGCCTGGCACGCTACCTCACCTAACCAGCTAAACCTACCCACCACCTGCACAAAAAAACAGAAAACAAAACCAAAAAACACTGACCACTGGCGGGACCTACACAGACCCTACCCAAAATATACCAGGATAGACCACCCCTATATAAAATAACCCTAGATACAACAGCAATTTATAAAATAGACCCCTGTTAAAAAAAAACAAATCTAAAAAATAAAGTGCAGTACCGTGTCTACACACCTGGTGGCGCTAGAGGCGCACCAAACCACCACCAGTCGACTAGCCATACATCAATTACTATATAAACCAAGTTTCGTACAGATAAAACACACCGTTGCAGATATATGGACAGTTAAGATTCGGCCAATCAGATGCCCTTTATGCAAATGAGGGTGGTTACTAATGAGGGTGAAAGTCGTTTTTACCTCCCTACCTATATGCCATTTTAACCCTAACCTAACCATAGCCTCAAACTAACCCTAAACCCAAACTAACCATTAGTCCAAAGACTACTTTCAATATTTAACACAAAACAATAAAAAAATATGAACAAACAGTCGATCAAACTCATCTATCCATCTATCCATCTATCCATCTATCCATCTATCTATCCATCCATCCATCCATCCATCACTCCATCACTCCATCACTCCATCCATCCATGTATAACACAGGCCTAAAAACATTCACTTTTTCAAACAAAAACTTTTTTTTTTTTAACAAAAAGTTGTTTAAACTCATGTATCTATATATTCATCTATTCATCTATCTATCTATTTATCTATCTATCCATCCATCCATCCATCCATCCATCACTCCATCCATCCATGTATAACACAGGCCTAAAAACATTCACTTTTTCAAACAAAAACATATTTTTTTTAACAAAAAGTGGTTTAAACTCATGTATCTATATATTCATCTATTCATCTATCTATCCATCCATCCATCCATCCATCCATCACTCCATCACTCCATCCATCAATGTAACACAGGCCTAAAAAACATTCACTTTTTCAAACAAAAACATTTTTTTTAACAAAAACATTTTTTTTAACAAAAAGTTGTTTCAACTCATGTACCTATCTATCCATCCATCCATCCATCCATCCATCCATCCATCCATCCATCCATCCATCCATCCATCCATCCATCCATCCATCCATCCATCCATCCATCCATCCATCCATCCATCCATCCATCCATCACTCCATCCATCAATCTATCTATAGAAATAGACACTTACCTGTCAGCATTGGTGCTGTTTCAGCACTCGTGCTGATATGCACGGCAAATGCAACCATTTTGCATTGACAGGTGAACAGCTGGGGGAAAACTCAAGTTCAGTTTGCGTCAGGGCGTCTGCATGGATGCAGGGTCAAAGGCCAAAGGCCTGGCACGCTACCTCACCTAACCAGCTAAACCTACCCACCACCTGCACAAAAAAACAGAAAACAAAACCAAAAAACACTGACCACTGGCGGGACCTACACAGACCCTACCCAAAATATACCAGGATAGACCACCCCTATATAAAATAACCCTAGATACAACAGCAATTTATAAAATAGACCCCTGTTAAAAAAAAACAAATCTAAAAAATAAAGTGCAGTACCGTGTCTACACACCTGGTGGCGCTAGAGGCGCACCAAACCACCACCAGTCGACTAGCCATACATCAATTACTATATAAACCAAGTTTCGTACAGATAAAACACACCGTTGCAGATATATGGACAGTTAAGATTCGGCCAATCAGATGCCCTTTATGCAAATGAGGGTGGTTACTAATGAGGGTGAAAGTCGTTTTTACCTCCCTACCTATATGCCATTTTAACCCTAACCTAACCATAGCCTCAAACTAACCCTAAACCCAAACTAACCATTAGTCCAAAGACTACTTTCAATATTTAACACAAAACAATAAAAAAATATGAACAAACAGTCGATCAAACTCATCTATCCATCTATCCATCTATCCATCTATCCATCTATCTATCCATCCATCCATCCATCCATCACTCCATCACTCCATCACTCCATCCATCCATGTATAACACAGGCCTAAAAACATTCACTTTTTCAAACAAAAACTTTTTTTTTTTTAACAAAAAGTTGTTTAAACTCATGTATCTATATATTCATCTATTCATCTATCTATCTATTTATCTATCTATCCATCCATCCATCCATCCATCCATCACTCCATCCATCCATGTATAACACAGGCCTAAAAACATTCACTTTTTCAAACAAAAACATATTTTTTTTAACAAAAAGTGGTTTAAACTCATGTATCTATATATTCATCTATTCATCTATCTATCCATCCATCCATCCATCCATCCATCACTCCATCACTCCATCCATCAATGTAACACAGGCCTAAAAAACATTCACTTTTTCAAACAAAAACATTTTTTTTAACAAAAACATTTTTTTTAACAAAAAGTTGTTTCAACTCATGTACCTATCTATCCATCCATCCATCCATCCATCCATCCATCCATCCATCCATCCATCCATCCATCCATCCATCCATCCATCCATCCATCCATCCATCCATCCATCCATCCATCCATCCATCACTCCATCCATCAATCTATCTATAGAAATAGACACTTACCTGTCAGCATTGGTGCTGTTTCAGCACTCGTGCTGATATGCACGGCAAATGCAACCATTTTGCATTGACAGGTGAACAGCTGGGGGAAAACTCAAGTTCAGTTTGCGTCAGGGCGTCTGCATGGATGCAGGGTCAAAGGCCAAAGGCCTGGCACGCTACCTCACCTAACCAGCTAAACCTACCCACCACCTGCACAAAAAAACAGAAAACAAAACCAAAAAACACTGACCACTGGCGGGACCTACACAGACCCTACCCAAAATATACCAGGATAGACCACCCCTATATAAAATAACCCTAGATACAACAGCAATTTATAAAATAGACCCCTGTTAAAAAAAAACAAATCTAAAAAATAAAGTGCAGTACCGTGTCTACACACCTGGTGGCGCTAGAGGCGCACCAAACCACCACCAGTCGACTAGCCATACATCAATTACTATATAAACCAAGTTTCGTACAGATAAAACACACCGTTGCAGATATATGGACAGTTAAGATTCGGCCAATCAGATGCCCTTTATGCAAATGAGGGTGGTTACTAATGAGGGTGAAAGTCGTTTTTACCTCCCTACCTATATGCCATTTTAACCCTAACCTAACCATAGCCTCAAACTAACCCTAAACCCAAACTAACCATTAGTCCAAAGACTACTTTCAATATTTAACACAAAACAATAAAAAAATATGAACAAACAGTCGATCAAACTCATCTATCCATCTATCCATCTATCCATCTATCCATCTATCTATCCATCCATCCATCCATCACTCCATCACTCCATCACTCCATCCATCCATGTATAACACAGGCCTAAAAACATTCACTTTTTCAAACAAAAACTTTTTTTTTTTTAACAAAAAGTTGTTTAAACTCATGTATCTATATATTCATCTATTCATCTATCTATCTATTTATCTATCTATCCATCCATCCATCCATCCATCCATCCATCACTCCATCACTCCATCCATCCATGTATAACACAGGCCTAAAAACATTCACTTTTTCAAACAAAAACATATTTTTTTTAACAAAAAGTGGTTTAAACTCATGTATCTATATATTCATCTATTCATCTATCTATCCATCCATCCATCCATCCATCCATCACTCCATCACTCCATCCATCAATGTAACACAGGCCTAAAAAACATTCACTTTTTCAAACAAAAACATTTTTTTTAACAAAAACATTTTTTTTAACAAAAAGTTGTTTCAACTCATGTACCTATCTATCCATCCATCCATCCATCCATCCATCCATCCATCCATCCATCCATCCATCCATCCATCCATCCATCCATCCATCCATCCATCACTCCATCCATCAATCTATCTATAGAAATAGACACTTACCTGTCAGCATTGGTGCTGTTTCAGCACTCGTGCTGATATGCACGGCAAATGCAACCATTTTGCATTGACAGGTGAACAGCTGGGGGAAAACTCAAGTTCAGTTTGCGTCAGGGCGTCTGCATGGATGCAGGGTCAAAGGCCAAAGGCCTGGCACGCTACCTCACCTAACCAGCTAAACCTACCCACCACCTGCACAAAAAAACAGAAAACAAAACCAAAAAACACTGACCACTGGCGGGACCTACACAGACCCTACCCAAAATATACCAGGATAGACCACCCCTATATAAAATAACCCTAGATACAACAGCAATTTATAAAATAGACCCCTGTTAAAAAAAAACAAATCTAAAAAATAAAGTGCAGTACCGTGTCTACACACCTGGTGGCGCTAGAGGCGCACCAAACCACCACCAGTCGACTAGCCATACATCAATTACTATATAAACCAAGTTTCGTACAGATAAAACACACCGTTGCAGATATATGGACAGTTAAGATTCGGCCAATCAGATGCCCTTTATGCAAATGAGGGTGGTTACTAATGAGGGTGAAAGTCGTTTTTACCTCCCTACCTAACCCTAACCCTAACCCTAACCCTAACCCTAACTCATGTACCTATCTATCCATCCATCCATCCATCCATCCATCCATCCATCCATCCATCCATCCATCCATCCATCCATCCATCCATCCATCACTCCATCCATCAATCTATCTATAGAAATAGACACTTACCTGTCAGCATTGGTGCTGTTTCAGCACTCGTGCTGATATGCACGGCAAATGCAACCATTTTGCATTGACAGGTGAACAGCTGGGGGAAAACTCAAGTTCAGTTTGCGTCAGGGCGTCTGCATGGATGCAGGGTCAAAGGCCAAAGGCCTGGCACGCTACCTCACCTAACCAGCTAAACCTACCCACCACCTGCACAAAAAAACAGAAAACAAAACCAAAAAACACTGACCACTGGCGGGACCTACACAGACCCTACCCAAAATATACCAGGATAGACCACCCCTATATAAAATAACCCTAGATACAACAGCAATTTATAAAATAGACCCCTGTTAAAAAAAAACAAATCTAAAAAATAAAGTGCAGTACCGTGTCTACACACCTGGTGGCGCTAGAGGCGCACCAAACCACCACCAGTCGACTAGCCATACATCAATTACTATATAAACCAAGTTTCGTACAGATAAAACACACCGTTGCAGATATATGGACAGTTAAGATTCGGCCAATCAGATGCCCTTTATGCAAATGAGGGTGGTTACTAATGAGGGTGAAAGTCGTTTTTACCTCCCTACCTATATGCCATTTTAACCCTAACCTAACCATAGCCTAACCTAACCATAGCCCCAAACTAACCCTAAACCCAAACTAACCATTAGTCCAAAGACTACTTTCAATATTTAACACAAAACAATAAAAAAATATGAACAAACAGTCGATCAAACTCATCTATCCATCTATCCATCTATCCATCTATCCATCTATCTATCCATCCATCCATCCATCCATCCATCACTCCATCACTCCATCCATCCATGTATAACACAGGCCTAAAAACATTCACTTTTTCAAACAAAAACTTTTTTTTTTTTAACAAAAAGTTGTTTAAACTCATGTATCTATATATTCATCTATTCATCTATCTATCTATTTATCTATCTATCCATCCATCCATCCATCCATCCATCACTCCATCCATCCATGTATAACACAGGCCTAAAAACATTCACTTTTTCAAACAAAAACATATTTTTTTTAACAAAAAGTGGTTTAAACTCATGTATCTATATATTCATCTATTCATCTATCTATCCATCCATCCATCCATCCATCCATCACTCCATCACTCCATCCATCAATGTAACACAGGCCTAAAAAACATTCACTTTTTCAAACAAAAACATTTTTTTTAACAAAAACATTTTTTTTAACAAAAAGTTGTTTCAACTCATGTACCTATCTATCCATCCATCCATCCATCCATCCATCCATCCATCCATCCATCCATCCATCCATCCATCCATCCATCCATCCATCCATCCATCCATCCATCCATCACTCCATCCATCAATCTATCTATAGAAATAGACACTTACCTGTCAGCATTGGTGCTGTTTCAGCACTCGTGCTGATATGCACGGCAAATGCAACCATTTTGCATTGACAGGTGAACAGCTGGGGGAAAACTCAAGTTCAGTTTGCGTCAGGGCGTCTGCATGGATGCAGGGTCAAAGGCCAAAGGCCTGGCACGCTACCTCACCTAACCAGCTAAACCTACCCACCACCTGCACAAAAAAACAGAAAACAAAACCAAAAAACACTGACCACTGGCGGGACCTACACAGACCCTACCCAAAATATACCAGGATAGACCACCCCTATATAAAATAACCCTAGATACAACAGCAATTTATAAAATAGACCCCTGTTAAAAAAAAACAAATCTAAAAAATAAAGTGCAGTACCGTGTCTACACACCTGGTGGCGCTAGAGGCGCACCAAACCACCACCAGTCGACTAGCCATACATCAATTACTATATAAACCAAGTTTCGTACAGATAAAACACACCGTTGCAGATATATGGACAGTTAAGATTCGGCCAATCAGATGCCCTTTATGCAAATGAGGGTGGTTACTAATGAGGGTGAAAGTCGTTTTTACCTCCCTACCTATATGCCATTTTAACCCTAACCTAACCATAGCCTCAAACTAACCCTAAACCCAAACTAACCATTAGTCCAAAGACTACTTTCAATATTTAACACAAAACAATAAAAAAATATGAACAAACAGTCGATCAAACTCATCTATCCATCTATCCATCTATCCATCTATCCATCTATCTATCCATCCATCCATCCATCCATCACTCCATCACTCCATCACTCCATCCATCCATGTATAACACAGGCCTAAAAACATTCACTTTTTCAAACAAAAACTTTTTTTTTTTTAACAAAAAGTTGTTTAAACTCATGTATCTATATATTCATCTATTCATCTATCTATCTATTTATCTATCTATCCATCCATCCATCCATCCATCCATCACTCCATCCATCCATGTATAACACAGGCCTAAAAACATTCACTTTTTCAAACAAAAACATATTTTTTTTAACAAAAAGTGGTTTAAACTCATGTATCTATATATTCATCTATTCATCTATCTATCCATCCATCCATCCATCCATCCATCACTCCATCACTCCATCCATCAATGTAACACAGGCCTAAAAAACATTCACTTTTTCAAACAAAAACATTTTTTTTAACAAAAACATTTTTTTTAACAAAAAGTTGTTTCAACTCATGTACCTATCTATCCATCCATCCATCCATCCATCCATCCATCCATCCATCCATCCATCCATCCATCCATCCATCCATCCATCCATCCATCCATCCATCCATCCATCCATCCATCCATCCATCCATCCATCCATCACTCCATCCATCAATCTATCTATAGAAATAGACACTTACCTGTCAGCATTGGTGCTGTTTCAGCACTCGTGCTGATATGCACGGCAAATGCAACCATTTTGCATTGACAGGTGAACAGCTGGGGGAAAACTCAAGTTCAGTTTGCGTCAGGGCGTCTGCATGGATGCAGGGTCAAAGGCCAAAGGCCTGGCACGCTACCTCACCTAACCAGCTAAACCTACCCACCACCTGCACAAAAAAACAGAAAACAAAACCAAAAAACACTGACCACTGGCGGGACCTACACAGACCCTACCCAAAATATACCAGGATAGACCACCCCTATATAAAATAACCCTAGATACAACAGCAATTTATAAAATAGACCCCTGTTAAAAAAAAACAAATCTAAAAAATAAAGTGCAGTACCGTGTCTACACACCTGGTGGCGCTAGAGGCGCACCAAACCACCACCAGTCGACTAGCCATACATCAATTACTATATAAACCAAGTTTCGTACAGATAAAACACACCGTTGCAGATATATGGACAGTTAAGATTCGGCCAATCAGATGCCCTTTATGCAAATGAGGGTGGTTACTAATGAGGGTGAAAGTCGTTTTTACCTCCCTACCTATATGCCATTTTAACCCTAACCTAACCATAGCCTCAAACTAACCCTAAACCCAAACTAACCATTAGTCCAAAGACTACTTTCAATATTTAACACAAAACAATAAAAAAATATGAACAAACAGTCGATCAAACTCATCTATCCATCTATCCATCTATCCATCTATCCATCTATCTATCCATCCATCCATCCATCCATCACTCCATCACTCCATCACTCCATCCATCCATGTATAACACAGGCCTAAAAACATTCACTTTTTCAAACAAAAACTTTTTTTTTTTTAACAAAAAGTTGTTTAAACTCATGTATCTATATATTCATCTATTCATCTATCTATCTATTTATCTATCTATCCATCCATCCATCCATCCATCCATCACTCCATCCATCCATGTATAACACAGGCCTAAAAACATTCACTTTTTCAAACAAAAACATATTTTTTTTAACAAAAAGTGGTTTAAACTCATGTATCTATATATTCATCTATTCATCTATCTATCCATCCATCCATCCATCCATCCATCACTCCATCACTCCATCCATCAATGTAACACAGGCCTAAAAAACATTCACTTTTTCAAACAAAAACATTTTTTTTAACAAAAACATTTTTTTTAACAAAAAGTTGTTTCAACTCATGTACCTATCTATCCATCCATCCATCCATCCATCCATCCATCCATCCATCCATCCATCCATCCATCCATCCATCCATCCATCCATCCATCCATCCATCCATCCATCCATCACTCCATCCATCAATCTATCTATAGAAATAGACACTTACCTGTCAGCATTGGTGCTGTTTCAGCACTCGTGCTGATATGCACGGCAAATGCAACCATTTTGCATTGACAGGTGAACAGCTGGGGGAAAACTCAAGTTCAGTTTGCGTCAGGGCGTCTGCATGGATGCAGGGTCAAAGGCCAAAGGCCTGGCACGCTACCTCACCTAACCAGCTAAACCTACCCACCACCTGCACAAAAAAACAGAAAACAAAACCAAAAAACACTGACCACTGGCGGGACCTACACAGACCCTACCCAAAATATACCAGGATAGACCACCCCTATATAAAATAACCCTAGATACAACAGCAATTTATAAAATAGACCCCTGTTAAAAAAAAACAAATCTAAAAAATAAAGTGCAGTACCGTGTCTACACACCTGGTGGCGCTAGAGGCGCACCAAACCACCACCAGTCGACTAGCCATACATCAATTACTATATAAACCAAGTTTCGTACAGATAAAACACACCGTTGCAGATATATGGACAGTTAAGATTCGGCCAATCAGATGCCCTTTATGCAAATGAGGGTGGTTACTAATGAGGGTGAAAGTCGTTTTTACCTCCCTACCTATATGCCATTTTAACCCTAACCTAACCATAGCCTCAAACTAACCCTAAACCCAAACTAACCATTAGTCCAAAGACTACTTTCAATATTTAACACAAAACAATAAAAAAATATGAACAAACAGTCGATCAAACTCATCTATCCATCTATCCATCTATCCATCTATCCATCTATCTATCCATCCATCCATCCATCACTCCATCACTCCATCACTCCATCCATCCATGTATAACACAGGCCTAAAAACATTCACTTTTTCAAACAAAAACTTTTTTTTTTTTAACAAAAAGTTGTTTAAACTCATGTATCTATATATTCATCTATTCATCTATCTATCTATTTATCTATCTATCCATCCATCCATCCATCCATCCATCCATCACTCCATCACTCCATCCATCCATGTATAACACAGGCCTAAAAACATTCACTTTTTCAAACAAAAACATATTTTTTTTAACAAAAAGTGGTTTAAACTCATGTATCTATATATTCATCTATTCATCTATCTATCCATCCATCCATCCATCCATCCATCACTCCATCACTCCATCCATCAATGTAACACAGGCCTAAAAAACATTCACTTTTTCAAACAAAAACATTTTTTTTAACAAAAACATTTTTTTTAACAAAAAGTTGTTTCAACTCATGTACCTATCTATCCATCCATCCATCCATCCATCCATCCATCCATCCATCCATCCATCCATCCATCCATCCATCCATCCATCCATCCATCCATCACTCCATCCATCAATCTATCTATAGAAATAGACACTTACCTGTCAGCATTGGTGCTGTTTCAGCACTCGTGCTGATATGCACGGCAAATGCAACCATTTTGCATTGACAGGTGAACAGCTGGGGGAAAACTCAAGTTCAGTTTGCGTCAGGGCGTCTGCATGGATGCAGGGTCAAAGGCCAAAGGCCTGGCACGCTACCTCACCTAACCAGCTAAACCTACCCACCACCTGCACAAAAAAACAGAAAACAAAACCAAAAAACACTGACCACTGGCGGGACCTACACAGACCCTACCCAAAATATACCAGGATAGACCACCCCTATATAAAATAACCCTAGATACAACAGCAATTTATAAAATAGACCCCTGTTAAAAAAAAACAAATCTAAAAAATAAAGTGCAGTACCGTGTCTACACACCTGGTGGCGCTAGAGGCGCACCAAACCACCACCAGTCGACTAGCCATACATCAATTACTATATAAACCAAGTTTCGTACAGATAAAACACACCGTTGCAGATATATGGACAGTTAAGATTCGGCCAATCAGATGCCCTTTATGCAAATGAGGGTGGTTACTAATGAGGGTGAAAGTCGTTTTTACCTCCCTACCTATATGCCATTTTAACCCTAACCTAACCATAGCCTAACCTAACCATAGCCCCAAACTAACCCTAAACCCAAACTAACCATTAGTCCAAAGACTACTTTCAATATTTAACACAAAACAATAAAAAAATATGAACAAACAGTCGATCAAACTCATCTATCCATCTATCCATCTATCCATCTATCCATCTATCTATCCATCCATCCATCCATCCATCCATCACTCCATCACTCCATCCATCCATGTATAACACAGGCCTAAAAACATTCACTTTTTCAAACAAAAACTTTTTTTTTTTTAACAAAAAGTTGTTTAAACTCATGTATCTATATATTCATCTATTCATCTATCTATCTATTTATCTATCTATCCATCCATCCATCCATCCATCCATCACTCCATCCATCCATGTATAACACAGGCCTAAAAACATTCACTTTTTCAAACAAAAACATATTTTTTTTAACAAAAAGTGGT